>NC_056749.1:95334595-95489595 GCF_019279795.1 Protopterus annectens
AGCTCAAAACCCGACCAACTGAAACATCTGCAAACAATCTCAACTACGAAAAAATAATATATTACTAGTTTTAGTTACCAGTTCTACAAGTGCTTACTTTACAAAGTAAATCTACATTCACAAACTTGAAATAACCTAAACTTGAACACAGGAAGTACAACATCAGTCTACTTCTGTAAACTGCAGCAGACAAAAGACACTCATTCCACTGTCCAAGAATTAAATACACCATAGGGCTCTTAAAGAGAAATAACCCAAGTCAAGTGTTTACAAGGGGACTTTACCCTCACACTAATTCAACAGTCAGAAAACTGCAGTCAAAGTGTAACGTTAACAACAATGCTATAGTCAACTGAAAATTAGTTGTTGTAGAACTCCATAATGAAGATAATGATGACCAAATGAAAGTTCTGCAACCTTTAGTCATTCCAGATACATTCTGTGGTTACTTGTTTGGTTGACAATAATCACATACCTTTACTTCCTTTCCATCATGCAGACCTACGCCACAGCACCGTATTTTTATATATTTGTGTTTTTCACTGAATATTAACTCAACTGAAGTTGTGACTTTCTCTCTACAGAGTACTTTTTAGAATTTCTGTGTAGCCATTGATAGCAGTGGGGGTAGTTTCAGCTCATCACTAACATCCTGTCTTGCCTTATATAAGTGGTACATTTTGAGCTATCTCTGCTTAATATCAGAGCTTTGGCCAGCTTACATCTACCTGAAATCAGCAGGACATATAAATGAATTTAAGTACACTTTTATCTGCTCTTTTGCATATAGTATTGTATTTCCTTTATTTATTTGTGTTTTTCACTGAATATTAACTCAACTGAAGTTGTGGCTGTCTCTCTACAGAGTACTTTTTAGAATTTTAGAATTTCTGTGTAGCCATTGATAGCAGTGGGGGTGGTGGTTTCAGCTCATCACTAACATCCTGTCTTGTCTTATATAAGTGGTACATTTTGAGTTATCTCTGCTTAATATCAGAGCTTTGGCCAGCTAACATCTACCAGAAATCAGCTGGACGTGTAAGTGAATTTAAGTACACTTTTATCTTCTCTTTTGCATATAGTACTGTATTTAATTTATTTATTTTTGTTTTTCACTGAATATTAACTCAACAGAAGTTGTCGCTGTCTCTCTACAGTTAATTCCCCATCCACACTCCTTGTTCTTGTTTTGGTGTTAATGTTGGTGGCTTTGAAACTGCCTGCACCTCTTGTAAATTTGTATTTGGATACTCCTTCTGGGCCCATCTCATTTGCTCACTCAACTGAGTGCAGTGAGATCATATTCTGATTTCAGGCACTCCTACTGTGTACAAAGAGAGCATTTAGGAAGGACAACTCCTTTAGGCTCTTAATCCTGCCTTGTTCCCTCCCTCAAAAAAAAATAATAAATAAATAAATAAAATATATATATTTTATTCAGCTGCTCTTATTGTAACTATCTTAGTTGCTCTTCTGCGTGCTGTTATCTGTTCAGTTGCTCTTACTCTGCACTTATTACTGCTTGTTAGTAGCCTTCTAGTTTACTGCCTTCTGCACTTGTTTTTAGTCATTTGTTAATTTAATTGCATTTATTTGAACTGTATTTGCTGTAGTGTTGCTACACACTCAGGAGTGCTGGCCTGCACTACAATTTGAATTGTATTTACTGCTGTTTTAGCTGCTTTTCTGTAACAAAAAAAATTTCTAAGCTTGTTTCCTGCCTTTCCTGTAACTAGTCAAGTCCAGATACAGACTTGCTGTATCCAGGATTGTTGGTAAGCTTTTAAGCCCCCTAAGCCTTTCCGTGTTAGAGGGAAGCCTTCTTGCTTATCAGTGGGAGTGGTAAGCACTAGCTAGCCCATCTACCACAGGAAGAGTGGGTTTTGGCCCTGAAATTGTAATTCATTGGCCATTTGGGCAGTTTTTCCATATCCTTCTACTTTCTGGTTAAAAGCCCGTTTTGCATTTGGTCCCTGCCTTTCCTATAACTAGTGTTCTCCAGGTACAGATTTGCTGTATCCAAGACTCTTGGTAAGCTTCTGAGCCCCCCCAAGCCCTTCTATGTTGGAGAGAAGCCTTCTAGCTTATCAGTGAGAGTGGTAAGCACTAGGTGACCTATCTACCACAGGAGGAGTTGTTTCTGGCCCAGAAATTATAATTTATTGGCAGTTTGGGAAGCTTTTCCATCTCTTTCAACCTTCTGATTTAAAAGTCTGTGTTTGCACTTGTTTCCTGCCTTTCCTGACACTTGTCTAGTCCAGGTACAGATTTGCTGTATCCAGGACTCTTTGTAAGCTTCTGAGCCCCCCACGCTTTTCCGTGTTGGAAGGAAGCCTTCTAGCTTATCAGTGGGAGTGGTAAGCATCAGGTAGCCTGTCTACCACAAGAGGAATGGTCCCTGGCCCAGAAATTGTAGCTATTGGCTGTCTGAGCCATTTTTTTCCATCTCTTTCAACTTTCTGGACTGAAAGCTGCACTTGTGCCTGTTTCCCGCCTTTCCTATAAGTAGCCTAGTCCAGTTACAGAGCTGCTGTATCCAGGATTGTTAGTAAGCTTCTGAGCCCCCCAAGCCTTTCTGTGTTGGAGGGAAGCCTTCTAGCTTATCAGTGGGAGTGGTAAGCACTTGGTAGCCTATCCTCCATGGGAACAGTGAGTTTTGGCCCAGAAATTGTAGTTTATTTGGCCATTTTGGCAGTTTTCCATCTCTTTCAACTTGCTGGCTTAAAAGCCTATGTTTGTACTTGTTCCCCGCCTTTCCTGTAGCTAGTCTAGTCCAGGTACAGATTTGCTGTATCCAGGACTCTTTGTAAGCTTCTGAACCCCCCAAGCCTTTCTGTGTTGGAGGGAAGCCTTCTAGCTTATCAGTGGGAGTGGTAAGCATTAGGTAGCCTATGTACCACAACAGGAGCGGTTCCTGGCCCAGAAATTGTAGCTATTGGACATTTGGGCAGTTTTTTTTCCAGATGCACTTGCGCTTGTTTTCCACCTTTCCTGTAACTAGCCTAGTCCAGATACAGAGTTGCTGTATCCAGGAATGTTGGTAAGCTTCTGAGCCCCGCAAGCCTTTCTGTGTTGGAAGAAAGCCTTCTAGCTTATCAGTGGGAGTGGTAAGAACTAGGTAGCCTGTCTACCATGAGAGGAGAGGTTCTTGGCCCAGAAATTGTAGTTTATTGACCATTTGGACAGTTTGTACATCTCTTTCAACTTTCTGGTTTAAAAGGCCACATCTGTGCTTGTTTCCCATCTTTCCTGTAACTAACTTACTGGGTAGCACTAGAAAGCCTTAAACTGATACCAGCCTTCTAGCTTAGAAGTGAGACTTTGGAGTGATTAAGTATCAGTTTGCTGAACTTTTTTGCTGTACTTAACTGTTTTCTGACTAAATGCAGATTTTCCAGCGTTTATTGTGATTTAAAAGCTTGTTTTTTCACATATTGTACGTATCTGGCTGCCTGTAATTTTAAAAAGTTGTTTTTTGTTTAAATAATTTGTTTAACTGTTGTAGGCTACACACTAAAGTGTGATAGCCTTTTCTGATCGTTTGTAGTCGTTTAAAGCTGTTTTAAGTGTATTTTGTACAGTTTTTGACTTATCTTTTCAAAAAAATCAAAAAAAAATTCCTTGTTTCCCACCTTTCCAAGATAGTATAGTCCAGTTTTCAGGCTAGTGCTGAATTCAGGGCTGTGATACTAGTTTCTGAGTTGCCCATACCTTACTTGGATAGAAGGACGTTTTTCTGTTCACCTGTGAGAAAGGGGAGCTTTGAGCAACCTATATGTCCCTGGAGGAGTGGTTCCAGCCCAGAAGTTAACAGTTTATTGGCCATTTTGGGCTAATTTCTATCTC
This sequence comes from Protopterus annectens, assembly GCF_019279795.1. Classification (NCBI taxonomy): domain Eukaryota; kingdom Metazoa; phylum Chordata; order Ceratodontiformes; family Protopteridae; genus Protopterus; species Protopterus annectens. The sequence goes on from NC_056749.1 coordinate 95,338,442, forward strand.
TTTCATTTCCCTACTATAAAAAAAAATATTCCCGGCTCCACTAAGTCTCCTCTTCAGTTTTTCCGTTGAAACTAGTCTAACTCTCAACCTAAGCACTCAAAAAGCATCTTACAGCCCAGCACTTGCTCAGACCTAATAGCAAGCACTAATATAGCCTGACACTGATTGCCCAGCAGAGCAAGGCTCTTTATTCACCCCTCACCAACCAAGCAACTAAGCAGCTCACCCTACAATTCAGGTGCAGTCTCCAGTCCAGCTGGTGAATCTGGGTATCCTGAGGAATAGTTACAACTGCCTCATGTACACAGACAACCCTCTCCTCCTACCACAAAACACTAACATATGCGAAAGATGCAATTATGCAGCCAAACTGGATACTAAGCTGGAACAGACAGTCAAGAAGAGAAGGTTAACACTTGCACCACACCTCCAGCCGCACACAGATCTACTAAAACAGCACTGGCAAAAATACACATAAATACACAAAATCATACTTGGAGGTTCTAAATAAAAACCTGCAAAAGCATCAGAGGCCTCCAAAGCAGACACCCAAACAACCTGCACTTCCCATCACAAACCAGACAACACATAAAATACATAATCAGTGTGCCACACAATCACAGCCCTTAAGGTGAAATAACATACCTAACATACTAGTAATAGGTGACTCTATAGTCAGGCACACTGACGTCCCACTCACTAGGCTGGACAAGGAGAAGGTTACTGTTAGCTGCTTCTCGGGAGCCAGAATCAGCCATATAACACAAGCACTCAGGTCACTCCAGAACAAGTACAAATATGACTCTATCATTGCTCATGTTGGTGTGAATGACCTGAGACATACCTCCCGGGACTACATGAAAAGAGACATGGAAGAGCTCTCTGATCATGCAGCCCAGGCTGGTATGACCCAGACCCTGAGTAGCATCCTGCCCTCACCAAGAATGTATAAAGAATATAGAGTATAAAGAAAAAAATATCAATTTCAACCATTGGCTAAGCTTCTGGTATCATTCAAAGGGGATCCAGTGTCTGTCAGCCTGGGACGACATGCTCGACAAGCTGCTGTGCTTTGCAAGAGACGGCTTGCACCTGTCACCGCTAGGCATTTGAATACTGGAGAAGGCTTTTGCTGCCCCCATAGTGCCCTTTTTAGGCAAGGCTCAAAAGACAAACCCACCTCCGTAAACAGCGCAATTAACAAAAAACTGAGGGTTACGCTACTCAACACCAGGAGTTTAAATCTCAAAATGCACGCGCTCGAAGTACTCCTCAGTATGGAGAACGTCGACATCTGTGCAGTAACTGAAAGCTGGTTCAAGGCTCCAGAGAGCACCCCAGCACTACTGGGCTACAACTCATACCACATGTTTCGGCCACAGAACACGGACCGAAACACAAAAGGAGAGGGTGCATCCATATTCATCAAGGATACCTACACCTCCAGGTTAATGGCGCAGCATGATACCTCTGAGATCATCCATGTGCAACTAACATTAGGCAAATTTGCAATGCAAATTGTGGCCTGCTACAGATCACCCTCCATGACCCAGGACCACCACTTCATCTTTCTGGAGACACTGGAAAGCATAAAGGTCCTACCAAACACCCTGATATTGGCCGATCTCAGTTACCCTACCATTCACTGGGAAAACTACACAAATACAAATTCCCAGGCCCAGTGCTTCCTGGAATTCATCAACTCAAATGCCCTGAATCAGCTGGTAAACTCCCCTAACAGAGGTGAAAACATATTGGACCTGGTCATCACCAACATGGGCGACAAGTGTTCCACACCGGAGGTCAACCCGTCACTGGTTAAATCAGACCATAAACTAATCAGTCTGGATGTCCACACCCCCCCACTACCCCCAACTAAGGAAACCACAGTAAAAAACTTTTCTAAAGCAAACTTCACCTTACTTAAGACAGAGGTGGTAAGTTTTGCAGCCCCCACGCTAAAGGATAATGCTGCCCAAGATGCAGAAACCTTTACAAATGCACTCTATGAGCACCTACAAGGATGCATGGATTGTGCCATCCCTAGCAAAAACCAAGACTCACTCCTCTAAGAGAAGAAAACCAGTTTGGTGTACCCCTACAATAAACAGGCTATACAATAGAATGAGGAAACTAATTCAGAAAAAAAGCAAATCCCAAAAAGGAAAGACATCCCTGATCAGTATCAGTAAAAAACTAAGGTCCCTCATGAAATCATCCAAGGCTAACTTCAAAAGAAAAATAGCCAATGATTTAAAAGATAACCACAAAGCCTTCTTTAGCTATGTTAAGAATCTAAGTGGCAACTCACAGATATGCACTGAACTAGTGCAAAATAGCACAACATATACTGAACCTACTGATATTGCCAACATCCTGGCAGATAGATTCAATGCAAACTTCACCCCTCTCTCACCTCCAAAAGGGCCCACAACAATACCGGAAAAGTGTAGTGTCCCAAAATCAAAGATGCACAGGTGAAAACAGCCCTTTCAAAAGCCAAAAACACAGCATCAGTGGGACCAGATGGTGTCCCAGGCTGTGTCTTGCACGAACTACAGAACAAACTAACCTCCCACCTAAACACACTGTTCAACCTCAGCCTTTCCACAGGCTATGTACCCATAGAATGGTGCACAGCAACGGTTATTCCGCTCCACAAAGGAGAGGCCACAACTGACCCTGGTAACTATTGCCGCATAAGCCTGAGTAGCCTGGTCTGCAAGGCTATGGAGTGCATCATCATGGAACTCATTAACAAAGACAGTGGGAACCTCCAAACACTTAACCCCACCCAGTTCAGCTTTGCTAAGTGCAGATCATGCCTACTAAACCTAGTTGACTTCTTCAAGACAGTAACCAAGGCCATAGACGAGGCAAAGGTGGTTCACACAGCCTACCTTGACCTTGCCAATGCTTTCGACACCATTTCCTACTCAGGTATTACAGAAAAACTCACCAGCCTGAACATAAACCCCTACGTCATGAGATGGGTTGCAAACTGGCTTACAGACAGAACTTACACGGTAAGAATAGTTGGCTCCAGGTCCGACTCTAAACCAGTCACAAGTGGTGTCCTGCAAGGCTCGGTCCTGGGACCCCTACTGTTTGGCATATATTTCTCAGAAGTACAGGCAAACACAGGAGGACTATGGCTAACCAAGTTCGCTGATGACTGCAAACTGGGAGCCATAATTGACTCTCTGGCTGACACGGACATCCTCCAAAAGGGCCTTACTGAGATGGACACCTGGTGTCAAAGTCATGGCCTCAAGCTAAATGACAAAAAATGCATAGTCATCCCATATGGGAAAAACAAAACAACCATGAATTACCATAGGTGGCAGACCCTTAATACAGAAGAGGTAATAAGAGATCTGTGGGCCCAGGTAGATAGTAATCTCTCCTTTGAAAATCATATTGCCAAAGTAGTTAGGAAACCCTTCTATGTGGCCCAAATAATTACTAAAGGGTTCGCATCCAGAAATAAAGAGGTTATAGTGCCCCTCTTATCGTCACTCATTAGACCCATCATAGAGTACAATGCCCCATTTGGGATGTACCTCACAAGACACTTCCAACAGCTGGAAAGACCACAAAAGTACCTCACCAAGAGGATTACTGGTCTCAAACATATGTCCTATGCAGCCCGACAGAAAAAACTCTGGCTGTACTCAGTGGCATATCACTTACTCAGAGGTGATCTCTGCCTGACATACAAAGCCATGTCCAACTCAGAATTGATGGACATGCTCAACCTAAAGAAATCCAAGTCATTGCGAGCCACATGCTCTAGTGAGCTAAACTTCACCACAACAATAAATAGAACATGCTGGAGGGATAGATTCCTGTCACAGAGACTCCCCATGCTTTGGAACAAAATTCCAAATTACATCAGGCAGAGCCCCTCACTAACACTCTTCAAGAAAAACCTTGAAGAGTGGATGGGTAACAGAAAATACACCCCTGGGATCACTTCATTGGCTCTGCTTGACAGAGGATCAGTTAATTAATCAATGGGGTGGCGAAAGCCGACACACCCTGGCTAGGCTTATAAATGCCCTCGGGCAGATAGCCTAGTACCTACCTATGAACCTATGAACTTATGACCTGGCTTAGTCTATTGTTCTGAGGTTCATCAAAAAGCATACATGTATATAAATATATCCATACATGTATCTATATCTATCTGTCTACACATATGTATATATATATATATATATATATATATATATATATATATATATATATGGGTCCCCTTCACATGGTTGACTTTTCAGAAAGTCGACTTTCATATGGCCGAGAACATATGATCGACTTTCGTTATCTCCGTACAGTGCGGAATAGGAACATTTCCTTCTTCTGCACTGTAGTGTGATCTCAGAGTTGGTATATTTAAGTTATGGGGGGTGTGAGGGCAGACCCCCCCATGTGGGGTGAAGGGGGGCATAGTCCCCTTGCTAACAGTTTAAGGTAAGTGTTTGTTGTGTTTTATGTGTTTAGTTTATATAGCGGCTTTTCAAAAGTTGATCATATGGTCTCAGCTATATGAAAGTTGACTTTCTGAACAGTCGACCATGTAAAGTAGACCCATATATATATATCTACACTCGCGCGCACACACACACACACACACACACACACACACACACACACACACACACACACACACACACACACACACACACACACGTAGACAAAAGATTACTTCTGAAGGAATTAATGACTGACGTCTGATATAAGAACAAGTCAGCTGTAATATGGATGAATTTTATTACTGTATTTTCATTTAAATAATTTAAGAGCAAGTTGAATGTAATATGGATGCATTTTTATTATTATTATTTTTTATTTTATGAGTTTCTAGCATGTATAGATCATTAATGTTTTTAGATTTCATATGTAAAGTATTAGATGTGGATTGGTAGTATGTTTATATATATTTATTCTGTATTTATTGTGCATTGGTTACATTAAGATTGGTTTGAACACAACTTGTCACCACTTGGTGGGGATAGGTGGATGTACAGCTTTAAGTGGGGATATGTTTTATTGGTTACATTTTATAATGTGTTCAATGTGTCTTTCATCCAAAATGAGTGGTTTAAAGTTATTTGAATTATAGTGAAGTCCTGAAGGCTGATACGAATGTGATCACTTCAGTTTTATTAAAATGTTTTCTTCTTTGAACACGTTTGCTTACTTGTGTATATCTTCGGTTTCCTTTCATTTATTTATTTGTTTGCTTTTGTCATTCAGGTAGTTGGCTGGTTCTGGGACCCTTTTTAGGCAACACTTGATGGTAATAGCACAAAGAGTTGTAAAGCAGTTACAGTTTAAGTGAAATCATTCAAAATCTGTGAATTACAGAATGAGTACATTAGACAGCTCCTTAAACAAACATACTAATGTGCAAAATGTTTAAATGGAAACTGACTTTTTGTGCCCGAATCTTCAAAATTCCGAGAATATTAATGTTTATATTATTAACAAGATGATTATTAAGGAAACAATTTAATAATTATAAAACGTTTTACTATGATTAAGAAAGAGAAAATGTCTGCATAGTTATGAAACTGTTGTAATTACATAGTTACAACATAGCTGTAATTAAAAAGACCAAACAGTCATATGAGCAAAAGCTTTTTAGTGATGTAAAAAAAAAAAAGCAAGTGCTCATATAAGCAAATGTTTGTCTCTACTGGGTTTTTGCAGGCAGCTTTTGTGTGAAATCTCAGTGCAGCAGGATAAGGGAATTTGGCCTTACTCTGCGAGCTCAGAGTTGGTATATATTATTAGCAGGGCATGTGGAGGCACGGGGGAACATTACCTCTGACCTGTGCAGTTTTTGATCATTTTAGATTCACTCTCTAAATGTATCTATTTTTTTTTATTTACTCTTTTGAGTGTTCACTGTTTCATGAGACAATTTTATATATATATATATATATATATATATATATATATATATATATATATATATACACACACACACATGTATGTGGTGTCTAGATGTTGGCAGCTTTTTACTGAACTCTGCAGTTACTGTGCTGAGGTAGCGTTGTCGCCTCACAGCAAGACACTGTCCCATTTGATTCTCAGCTAGAGCATCTTCTGTGTGGAGAAATGCGTGAATGGGCGTACCTTCGTTGAAGGTTGTGCGTCAGAGCTGGCAACTCGGCATGTAAAAATCAACTGACAATCATTAGCAGACAGGAGTTCCGCTGTGGCGACCCCTAACCGGGAAAAGCCGAAATAAACAACATGAGGGCTGAAGGGCATTTGCACCAATTGTTGGGAGGAGAAACTTTTAAGAAGCTTTTTTCTCCTAATGACAAGACCAATCATGTTGTTTATTAGCTTAACAACAAATATTGAAGTTCATTCCATTAGATTTGAACCTGCAAGTATGTTTCATGTGGGATAATTTTCCTCCATGTAGGTGGGTTCAGCACAACTAGCTCTAATGTTGTGCAACCGCAGGGTAAGTTAATGATTATGTAGATCTGAGCTTGTTCAATTTAATGGGTATGCATGATTGTTTCAGTGAAAAATAATGCAGTCGGGTAAATTACAAATCACCATAGAGTGCTATATTGCCTCCTGAGTTACAGCATTAAATTAATGCAAATGTTATCAAGGAAGTACCTGAAGGTAACAAAGTGGTTTGTTGGATAGTAAGAATATGTCAGATCCTTTCAGCTTAATGATTCTACAAGGCAAAGGCCCATTGGTGTACCAGCACCACAGGGTAGTGTGAAATGTGGTTGTCTTACCAAGGAAGATTGCTGGAAAATAAAAAAACGGTTGAAAACTGGATATTTTAAATAAATCAAGATTCCAAAACAAATCTAGGAAGGTGTAAGGTCATGCAAGATAGTCACAGAACTCATCCTTCATGAAGATAATTAATTGGGGGTGTATGTGTGTATATATGTATGTATATATACATATATATATATATATATATATATATATATATATATATATATATATATATATATATATATGCGTGTGTGTGTGTGTGTGTGTGTGTGTGTGTGTGTGTGTGTGTGTGTGTGTGTGTGTGTGTGTGTGGGTCTATTGTGTATGACTGAACCGTCCTAATGTCGAATGTAAAACACTAATAAAATAAGTCTGGCCATCTACAATAGTAAAAAAAAACAATAATGACAGGAAAACTATTCCCTCTCCCGATATTAAAACTAAAATCCCTGCTAAACTAAAATCCCTGTAAAACTAGCCTCAAATTTGTCTCATTAGTGAGTGTTACGGGAAGTTTTTAAAGACTTTAAGGGATAGGGGTAGGGTTGGGGGAAGGGACAGTGTTAAGGTTAGGCTTAGCACCCATTAATAAAGAGTGCAGGGGGTTCCTTTCCCTTCCCCCAACCCTAACCCTACACCTTAACATCATTAAAACCTTCTTCTAACACTGCTACTACACAAACATTCACAAACACGCACAGACAGCACTACATCTAATTGTTAACCTAACCCTAACCCTTTCCCTAAAATATGCACACTCACACACAGACACACAACACCCATCCTTCACCCAGCCATGACCCTAACCCTAATTGCATGCACAGACACACACACACACTTGATCTCACATCCCCAAACCCACTTACCTGTATTGACATTTCATTCCATCGACATATCCACTGTTTAGCAGTACATACCATCGACATTACATCACACCTCAGTGTTTCTTGAACAAATGTATGTGCGGTCAAATGCAGGGGAACCATATATACATATATAGATCTATATAAACACACCCATATACATGCATATAAAACTTGCAGCACTCAGTCAACATGTAACAAAAATCGAACCTCGCCATCTATGTATGCAAAATACAAATCATCCAACACAAAACTAAAAAACATCTGACAAGCCTCCCTGCACCCCATACACCCTGCTAATTATATGTACTAAGACCTATGTCACACAACAGTGGGGCAAGGGCAAATTTCCCAAACTTCTCTGTTCTGCGCTGTGGCTCAAAATGTGGTGCAGTTGATTTTCTATCAGCTGTAAGCAGCTTTTTTACCAGTCAATGAAATCATTGCCAAAACTTAAGTATTTTATATATATATATATATATATATATATATATATATATATATATATATATATGTGTGTGTGTGTGTGTGTGTGTGTATTTATATGGCCACAGGAAAAGAAAGGCTTGTCTAGTTTATAACTGATCAAGAATTCCTGTTCTTGATAGACTGTTTTTGATCCTATAGTTTGGATGGATGGATGGATGGATGGCTTTTAAGAACTGACATGGAATTTGCTGTGCAAGATGTTTTTGCTTTAATAGCATTAAGCATATGAGGTTCTCCAGTTCGATTCTCAGCTGGGGTGCCTTCTGTGTGGAGTCTGCATGTCCTCCCTGTGGTCGCTTGGGTTTCCTACAGGTGCTCCAGTTTCCTCCCATATCCCAAAGACATGCAGTAGGTGGATTTGACACTCTAAATTAGCCCTAGGTGTGAGTGTGTGCGTGTGTGTGCCTTCTGTGGAAGATTGGGCGCCGGGCTGGCAACTTGACACTGTAAAACTTCACTGCCACTCATGAGCGGACAGATGATCCACTGTGGCGACCCCTAACTGGGAAAAGCTGAAAGAATAAGAAGAAGAAGCAGTAAGCATATAAGGTTTAAAGACGTGAATAGGCTTAATGTTTTACTGGGGTTTTTAAGTGTGAAGTATTGAAGCATGCAGTGTATTGGAAGGATTATCTGGTTCATACAATTACCAAAGATGTAGCCCTCCTACTTAGATAAAAAACAGATAAATAGCTATAAATGACATTCTCTCTTGGACAAGTGTTTGTATCCTCCTGCTAACACTTATGACAGTGACAGTCTACTGGACAGAGGACTGTAAACCGTGGAGTAAATGAAAAGTGTAGGAAATTGGAGTGAAACCAGTTTCACTCTTTTTCAGGTTGAAAAGAAAATGGACAGCAAAAAGCCTCTTCCAGTGCCTATGGGTCATCTGGCTACTATTTTTTTTATTAAAAAATGTCTGGAATGTCTGCAGTCTGATAATCTTGTGTGGGAGTTTCTGAATACTGCGGTGTGTATAATTTGTCTTGTAGGGCAAAGGCAACTGATGACAAGGAGAAAGGTTTATAATATTTTTACCACCTTGCCCACCGGCCATCAGTCCTTGTCCAGTCTCACTGTGATGAGAGCTGACTACATGGAGTCATCATCCAGGCAGTCATGAAGGATGTTTGTGTCTTGACCACCTTATTGCATCAAACTACCAAAGAGGACAGGAACACCCAGCTAGTAGCCTGATGGTCTGTCTTCACCTGCACAAACTAGGGCTATATATATTTTAGAGTATCCCCTAATTGTCTCCAACCCTGAGAACTATCTGATGTCTCTACCTCCATAACTGCATCATTCTTCAAGGCAAGGTTCAGGGGCATTTCAAAGTAACCCAGCAGATACTACCCCCTCAGGTGACATCACCACAGGGGCTTGTAATACCTCCATTTCATGAGTATGTATGGTTCCAGACAGGAGTAGTAAAAGCTACCTTTACTGACTTTGGAAAAGCTTTGTAAACATCCACAGTTTGGTGCTGTGTGCCATGTACCTGCTCATGCTAGGTATCAGTACTGCAATGACTGCCCCCCACCTAAGATGCATAAAGCCATCATCAGCCACTGTCACCCTTTCCTGTCTCACTTTTCCACTGCCTCAGCTGCTACTTAAACATTAGTCCATGGTTGGGCAGTAGTCAGGGCTTTATCCTTCTATGCCATGGATTTTGGCCAGAAATAGAAAAAGTCATGGAAGAAAAGTGGGAAGTACAACAGAGGGGTAACCAGTTACTGAATGACCCCTCGCCTGGCATAACAGAGCTTGTGATGATTGGGGAGAGATGGACGAAGGCTGCCAGCCTGGTCAGATAGAATTTGATATATAATTCTGGCATTTGTAAATAAATGTAAATATACAGGCATGTTTTCTTGAGTGTAAAAGAATACTGTGAAATGTGGAACTGTAAAATATGTGACAACATTGCACTCTACTGGCCCAGTGAAGCATGCTGTGACCCTTTCATGTTAGAATTCAGCTCCAGTGATTCTGGATGAAGGTTTCATGCCCAATTTTTAAGGCTAAAGTTTATGACCAGAATTTACATATGGATGGTGCTTTACTGCTCTGGTTTTTGCTAGAGAGTGTATGTGAAATGCCTTGTATTGTAAGTTTCTGAGCAGGTGTTAAATTGCTAAATAATGCAGTTTGTGGCCTGAGAACTCAGACCAGGTGTCAGGATGATGCAATATGAATACTGGGAAAACCTAAGTGTCAAAATTATGTAATTTGGGAGGGCCTCAACAGAGCTGTTGGTTAGTGTTTAAAAACTATTGTTCAGTGAGAGACAAAGAGCATTTTGATCTTGGATATCTAACTCAGCACTCTGCCTAAGCTCACATTTAAGTTTCTAGCACTGTGATTTCTTGTAGGAATAGTTAAAGCTAGTAAAGATTAATTAGGTATTTTCTTTGAAATCAGACCTGTACTACTGTATTATTTTAAGTTTCTGTGTGATCTCTGAACTCTTAGATATCTTTGTGGTGTAGTAGTTTTGTCTTGTGTTTTAATTATTTATTATTAAATATTTTAAAACCTTCTACCTGTGGCTGGTTTATGTAGAGATAAAGTATGCTTTAAAGTACATTATATATTTATAGAGTTTATTGTAATAAGCCCTTCCAATAAGCCTTAGACTGTACAGTCACATTATCAATTGGATAATAATATTGCACAGTAATAATTAGACACCCTTTTAAGGGCCTTTTAGTAGCTGATATTATTAGCTGTGTGGTGGCAAGGATTACTACTGTATGGTCTGGGTAAATGGTCAAAGCTGGAGAATCTGTGTCAGCCTTTCCCAGGAGTGTCTGTGAAGTTGTACAAATACTTATCTCAAAGTAAGTGTGTGTGTGTGTGTGTGTGTGTGTGTGTGTGTGTGTGTGTGTGTGTGTGTGTTGTGTCAGCTACTTGGGCAGGGACACGAAGCACTGGTTGGACAGATAGAGTACTAGAGGTTTTAGCTTGCCCAGCTAGGCTGAGACCTGGACCCTATAGTTGTGCCAGTGGGGAGTTTTATTGGGGACCTGGTGAGCAAGGGAGCAACCAGCCCCAGACTGACTGTGATCTCTGTGTGCACTTAAGGGAAATTGTACTTTATTGTGTGTATTAGCTATCCTTTCCTCTCTTCTAGGAGACGACTCCCTGGTGTTAGTTGTGAGGATTGAGGATCCTTGATTGCTGGAACAGGGCACGGTTGTCACAGAGCTAATACTGGGCAGGTTACTTTAAGTATTACGGCAGCAGGTGAACAGCAACTAATTCAAGGGAAAATCCAAGCAGGGATGTTTTGCTAGAGTTGGAGAAAGCAGATCTGGATAATTTGGAAGAGAGTTTGTAGCTGCAGGGGCACAGAACAGTCTGACTGTTGTCTACTAGAGAATTCTTATGCTGGGTCGATGGATAAAATGAATAAAGGAGATGGGGATAGGGGAGTTAAAAGATGCAATCAGAATTACTGATATAGAAGTCAGTAACTTAAATGATAATTGGTTTAGTTCAGTATGTAAACATATTGTTTGATTAGCTATATCAGGGATTGCATATGGAAGACCTGGTTTATTAATTACCTGCATGGAGGGCAGAGGTTGAGGTAGGAAATTAAGATTAAATACTGAGGGCTGAAGGCTGTGATAGAGTGACTATGAACTATGAAACAAAGCTACCCTAATAATTTAAAATAGGGACTGCAGGTGACTAAAGTTTTTGCTCTCAAGAAAGGAGGGTGTTACAGGATTCAGATGTGAGGGTCACTGCTGTACATGCTCACCAGGGCACACATAAAGTTCAGCTCTCTCAGAGCCTTAGAACCTGGCATGTGTGAGTCAGAGAAGTTGTTTCATAACATAGAAAGAAGTTTAGTGACCAGAAGAAAGTGGGGACTGACCAGACATTCTTTTAATTTTTTGGCTGCCTATATCAGGTTTGGATGATTTTGGCACATACAACAAAAGGACATTCATGAAGAATAATGTTACTTCTGGAACTGATTATATGCTAGTCTCATTGTATAAGAAACGGGTTATATAGATGTTCAATAAAACTAGTGTCGCAGCCATTGTTGTGTGGCACTTAGGCATACATTGCAAGATAGAGTGGTAGAGCAGAGTATTGGGATTTAAACATTACTGTGAGATCCTGAAGTTTATCAGAAGTGACGACACTGCTATGAAGGGTGGTTGCTTATGTTTTTTTTTTTTTCTGATGGAGAAGTAACTGATGGGAAGTCAATGAGTATTAAGTCCTGATGTACTGCAGAAGCAGGAAATTCAGAAACTTTTTATGGAAATTATGAAACCAGGAGGTTGTTAGGAATAAAATGGAGGATCAATTTAAGAGAAGGTATATTTTAGTCATATATAGCTTTTAAAGTTTTAATGAGGTTAAGGTGACGATGTAAAGAAGGACTGCGGCAGGTGATTTTGGATTTTTGTGATCAGTTTCATTGCTTGACAAAAGTGTAGGAGGATATTGAAGTTGTTGTATTTGGATAGAAGAAGATGAAGTATAAAAGTACAACAAACTGTAAAAAAAAAATAAGCAAGTGACAGTGACACAGAAAGATAAAGTCAAGAAGGTCCAGGTTTGATTAGTGGCTCAGTTGTTTGATAGAGCTGTACTGGGAGGAGTGGCCAGTGCTGGACTGCCCATTCTGAGGGTGGGGTGCAAACTTGGGCGACACCTAGGTGGAGCAGTAGGTGTTACACCCGTGGAACACACATGTATGAGCATGTGCTGCCTTTGAACTTACACGTGTAGCAGAGTGAGCATGCGCCTACTGGCAGGTGGCACATGATGGAGTGTAAAGAGTCTTCATGAGAGAGATGGAGGAGGTAGGTAACTCAGCAACACCAGTAAGATGGTCAACTCACCACCACTTGACTTTCACCATTTGGAGGTAAATGAGCCAACTGGCTTACATGGAGAGAAATTAATAGGCTGTAAGGCTTGTGCTTAGTCTGGGGATGCCGGGCTCCCATGGTAAGAATAAAAAAGGTAGACAAGCCATTGGACTAGTCCTATGGATGGGGGTACTCCTTAAATAACTTTTTCAGGATCTTTTATGAGGTTCTTATACTAGTACTGAAGGAACCACTATAACCTCTCAAAGTAAAATTCCCTGACAGTAAACTCGATGAGTCAAATTCATCAAAACACATATTCACCAAAACTGCAGGTGACACCTCAAATAAAGCATTTTGTGCAAGGGTGAAACCTCCCTATAATTCCCTCATAAGGGACTTAACCCACATGCTTGACATAGACACACACACACACACACACACACACACACACATATATATATATATGTGTGTGTGGGTGTGTGTGTGTGTATATATATATATATATATATATATATATATATATATATATATATATATATATATATACACACATATATATATATATATGTGTATATATATATATATATATATAAATATATATATATATATATATATATATATATATATATATATATATATATATATATATATATATATATATATATATATATATATATATATATATATATATATATATATATATATATATATATATATATATACCATATTTCCCCAAAAATAAGACCGGGTCTTATACTCTTTCCCCCACCAAAATACGCATTAGGGCTTATTATCAGGGGATGCCTTATTTACCCACACCGTCCAACAATCTACCTTTATTCATTTATTCATGTACAAAAATTAACATTTATTAATGAACACAAATCGACATTTATTCATGTACAAAAATTGACATTTATTCATGTACACAAACTGACATTTATTTCGTACTTTTCTGTTATTGGACAACAGTTCTAAGTAACGCGTTAAAACAGTTGTGTGAGACTTCTACATAAACAGTGCACCAGACATTTCAACTTCAGAATATCTGCACTTTGGCTTTCACAGTTATTCAAATACAGTCATGTCATCTTCTTCTGGAACATTGTCATAAGTGTCCAACCCCCGAATTTCAACCTGAATTTCTTGTGACTCCATTTCCGGTAGAACCATTGGCCCCAATCTGTAATGCCTAGCAATAGAGCTCTCCTTAAATGAGCACTGCTTGTCCAAGTAGCCTGTTCATAGTGCATTGGCAACACAGCTGTCAGTGATTTTATCCCATGAATTCTTCACCCAAGTCATGACCTCTTGCAGGCTAGGCTTCACAAAGTTTCCATGCTTATTTCTCTCCATTCTATTTTCAATGTAGTCATTGAGTTCCATGCGCAAATGGTCCTTGAATGGTCTGTTTATTGCAATATCAAGAGTCTCGAGATAGGCAGTCATTCCTGCTGGAATCATTATTTGATCTATTCTTCTCTGTGCAAGGAATTTCTTCATTTCTTTAGTGCAGTGAGTGCTGGCTGAATCCCAGACTAGCAGGCCTCTTTGGCCACCTCGCAAAACAAGTGGCAGCATTACAGCAACACACTTCCTTATAGCTGCTTGTGTGCACCAGGCTTTTTTGGTTTCAAGAATGTAAATGCCTGAAACACATTCAGTCTTATTTTTCTTGCCCTTACTAATGATTAGAGGTGGGATTTTATTTCCATCTCGACGAATTGCCAAAATACAGGTAACACATGCACTCTTGTAACCAGTGGAGGGAAGGTAGATTGACGAGGCATCCCTCTGACCAATTGTTGTTTGAGATCCTTGGCCCATAAACACTGCAGTTTCATCCATAGCAATCATGTTGTTCAATATTTAGAAAAGTCAATGCCATCAACAAAGAGCGCAAGTGCACGTTTAATAACTTCAGTATCTTCCAGCCTGAACAGTGTTGCTGATGTTCTTAGAGACAGTTCATATCACTGAACGAAGCCATCCAGCCGATGTTGTGATGCCTTGAATTCTTCTGGGGATATTTCTAACTGTGGTGCCATTGCAAGGGCAAAAGCTTGGATATCAGCCCTGTGCACAACCAAAGCCTTTGCTCTCCTGTTAGCAATCCACTCACAGATTATGTCTTCCAGCTCAGGAAATAATGGTTGCTGACCTGATCCACACTTGCACTTCTTAGCATTTCCCTCGTTGGCCTGTTGACTGAGGTTATCATACGCTGCATGCCATTTTCAGACCATTCAGAGATCTAACTTCTTCTCTTTGCAGAAAGCCATCAAATTCTTTCCCCCGGGAGTCCGCCATGATTCCTTTCTTGTACTCGACAGAATAGTTCTTTCTTTTTGCACTCATCTTGTTTGTGGGTGTTAATTTGAAGACTTACGAGATCGGAGTGGCAACACAAAATGGCGCTGTTTACAAAGAGAAGGCACAACCACAACCACGCACTATCATGTGCATGTGCTTTATGCACGTTGTCTGTACTTTGACCGATCAAGATACGCCTGCCAGTATTTATGGGCCAAGGATCTCAACCAAGTGTGAGTGATGGTTAGAGTTACAGTAAGAGTTGTGGAGAACTCTAAGGTAAAGAATCTTATGACTTTCTGCAAAGAGAAGTCAGGTGTCCGAATGGTCTGAAAATGATGAGCAGAGTACGATAACCTCAGTCAATGGGTGTCAATAATATTATTTTATAATTCAACACGTCCATCATGTGTTGTTGACAAGCTTGACTGGGGCTTGTTTTTGGGGTAGGGTTTATATCATGACCACCCTGGAAAACCATGCTAGGCCTTATTCTCTGGTTAGGTCTTATTTACAAAGAAATACGGTATATATATATATATATATATATATATATATATATATATATATATAAATATATATATATATGGTTCTACTTGAAAAGAATGAAACCCACTTACCCAAGTCTCTAATGACTGAGAAAATATCGCTGAAATCGTACTCTAATGAACACCTGCAACAACATAGGGAAACTAACCACTCATCCACCCAAACAAAAAATACACACTGAAGCAAATCACACTCACCCATGTGGAGAGCTTTGCCCCCACACATCCCTATGTGGAATCCCCTACCTAAATATACCAACTCTGAGAGTGCACTACAGTGGGGAAAGGGGCAAAGTTTACCCTGGTGGCCAAGTGGTTCCTATCCCACAGTAACTTTCTGGTATTTTGAGTGTTCGTTAAAGTGTGGTTTCTCCGAAGGCATCTCGGTCATTAGATATTTGGGTAAGTGAGTTTTCATTCTCTTCAAGTAGACCCATATATATATATATATATATATATATATATATATATATATATATATATGTGTGTGTGTGTGTGTGTGTGTGTGTGTGTGTGTGTGTGTGTGTGTGTGTGTATATATATATATATATCTATATCTATATATATATATATATATATATATATATATATATATATATATATATATATATATCTTGGTCTACTTTAAAGCATCAAAACCACACAATATCAAAGACCAAATTATTGAGATGAAATCAGCAAAACCTCAGTTCAGCAAATGACTGGATCAGCGAATCCATTCCCAGAATAAGTAGCCACTAATACCAAAATGAATGAAAATAAAACTGCACCATCCCTAACCCACCCACGTGGGCAGCTGCACCCCCACACCCTCCAACTAAATATTTCAACAAGAAGATTGCACTACAGTTGGGAAAAGGCCAAAGTTTACCTTGTTGGCCAACAGGTTACCTGCGGTGGTATTGGATTCAACGATCCAGTCATCCACTAAAGTGAGATTTCGATGCTTTTGTCTCGACAATTCGATGTTCGATATTGTGGGGTTTCGATGCTTTGAAATAGCCCCATATATATATATATATATATATATATATATATATATATAGAGAGAGAGAGAGAGAGATATGTATGTATATATATATATATATATATATATATATATATATAGTTTACTATCACAATGCCGACGTGCACTTGCATGGCTATGAAGTATTCGAACAACAGATGTTCGAATACTTCATATTTCGGCAGGTGATGTGAGCGAACGTTACCATTGCGAATGGACTGTGCATTCGCAATTCTAATGTTCTCTCATGTGAGGGGATTGAGGTACAGTGCGGTTAGGGAAATACATCCCTTTCCTCACTGTAGTGCGATCTCGGAGTTGGAATATTAAGGTAGGGGGGTGTGAGGGCGCAGCCCCCCACAGGGGGGTGCAGGGGGGCTTGCCCCCTGCATAACTGTGAGTTTAGGCTAGGTAGGTAGGTAGTTACGGGACGGATGGGAGTGCTGTGTATTGCCGTAAATGTCGCGAGTGACATTTTCGACAATACACAGCTGTTTTCGACTTTAGGTTAATTCGGAAATGTTCATTTCCGATGTATAAATTCGAAAATGCAGACAAAAATATACATATATATATATATATATATATATATATGTATGGGTCAAACTACCTGTGGTCAATATGTGTTAGTTAACAGAATTTGACTGAGTAATCAGATGAAATCGCACAATTCTCAGGGATGAGAGTATGTCCTTTCCTGGATGTTATGTGATCTTTGAGTTAGTATATATATTTAGCAAGAGATGTAAGAGAACATGGGGTGTGGTGTTTGCTTCCCAGCAAAAAATTATGTTTTTATCTTTTTTTATTTTTAATTTAGGTTTTGCATGTGCCAGGGTTATTGCTTGGGCATATGGTTAGTAGCATTTCAACATTTTGGGGTCGACATTTTAAACATCGATGTTTAAGTTATCAATGTTTGAGTTTTTCAATATAATTCAGTAGACCTACACACACACACACACACACACACACACACACACACACACACACACACACACACATATTCCATCAAATATCAATAAATACATACATACATATATATATATATATATGTATATATATGTATATATATATATATATATATATATATATATATATATATATATATATATATATATATTAGATATAGATATAGATAGATACGGATTAACTCCATGTTTGTACAATAAATAGGTAGAAAGATATAGATAGATAGATAGATAGATAGATAGATAGATAGATAGATAGATAGATAGATAGATTGATTTATATATAAACATATTCTGGGAGTTGAGCAGGAAGATTGCCTTCTAGGAGTTACTTTTCATTGAATAGTAGCTTGTCTGGTACTAACTGGCATGTGCAGATTAATAGCATTTGGACTGCATTTTGTGTCAAGGGAAGTAAATTTAAACTACATTTACAATTCTGAACTTATCATTAAAATCAGTTTTGTGTGTTTCCTGTTTGCGTTTGTACTGAACCTGAAGTTAAAGCTATTAATAGAGAGCATTTTATTGTTGCAGTTTTTTATAGTCTGCAGTACTTTTCAAGTGGTTTCTGTGCTGTGCCTAAGTGTTGAAATCAGCTCTGAGTGGGCTCTCATAGCATATTTTTATTATAATTTCTGAATTTAATGCTAAAGATATAAATTTATTTGTGGTTTACAGTATCCATTGTTATTTTTCTGAGCTCTTAAGTAGATTATCACCATTTTTCATCTAAGTCTGTGTTGTTACTTTTCAAACTTGAAGCACAAAGCCAGCTGTGGTGAGCTGTGTGAGTTGTAACTAGAGCTTGTGGTAATTAAACTCAGTCCCTTGATGTTTTACATTACCCGAGGACTTAACCATCTTCGTCTTGGAGTGTTGGAAGCTTGGAAACAAAGCCTCTGGACTAGATTTTGCATCCAGAGGAGTACATTTAAACTACATTTAAAATACTGCACTTATATTACCATTTCAATTTGTTTTGAATGTTTCCTGATTGTGTTTGTTCTGAATCTGATGTTAAAGCTATTAAGTGAAGACATTTTAAAGTTGCAGTGCTTTTCAAGTGTCTTCTGTGCTGCGCCTAGGAGTTTAAAGCAGTTCAGGGTGGGGTGTCATTTTTTTTTCATTTTTATGCTTCTGAATTGGTACCTCTACCACACACACCCTTTTCCTGTTGAGCTTTTAAACTTAGAGGCTTTTGAACTGTCCTTGGAGGGTCCTCCCAGTCTCATCTTCTGTATACCTGACTCTAGAAGCTCCTCCTACCTTTATCCCATCTGCTCATCTTACTGGGTACTGACAGATGAAACTGGATAAGCTCTTCCCTTGGACTGTTAGTGTGTTCTGAAATTGCCTTAAAGTGTGCATCCCTCATTTCTGGCTTGTCTGCCTTTGAATCACCATGAAATTAATTGTAGCTAATTGTTATGTTTGTTTCTGATACCATTTCACTTTTGGCTAACAAAAGTATGTTTTTACCTTAAGAAGAATGGGACTGCATTTCTTGTGGTAATAGAAAGTTAGCCTAGTTTCTCTGAGTTGGGATATATACATGTAGACTTAAGTGAGAATTGCTTGTAAGTAGCTGTTTGATTTATTTTTGATACCTTTTCACTTTTGGCTAACTAAAGTGCATTTTTTCATTAAAAAGACTGGGATTGCAATCCAGTGGCAGTAGGAAGGTAGCCTGCCCTGGCCTGTCTGAGTTGGGAAACACATATGGAGGCTTAAAGTCAGATTGTTTTATCAGCCAGTAGGTGTTTTAGTTGGTTTAGTCACTTTTCCTTGACTCTACAAATTTAGTGCGTCTGCTCAGTTCTTATAGGTTCATAGATTTATAGGTTCATAGATTAGTACTAGACTAACTGCCCTTGCAAGCCATTTTAAGCCTAGCCAATTATCCCCTGTGAGACTCAAACCCTGCACCTTGTGTTTGTAAGGCAAACACCTTAACCATTAGGCCACCCTCCCAACCCTAAGTTCTTGGCTCAGTTCCACAAACCTCAAATGGTATGCATCTGTGTCTGTGTTCTCAATGTAACTGGCTTGAATCTGATGCCATTTAGGCTAAAATAAGTACCTTAAGTATTTATTTATCGCTTTTGTTTACCAGGAAAGTCCAACTGGGTGCAGGAACCACTTTCAGTGGAGTTTCAGGGAGAAAAGCACCAGTGCAATATAAGGAGGCTGAAAGTGATTACATTTCATTGGCCAGAATACTTTTTAGTTGGTTTAGTCACTTTTCTTAGATTCACAGTGGTGTTTAGCAGTGCCTTGTATAGATGCCGGACACTTGGAAACCTAATAAAACTTCCCCTGTAACTTTACCCAGTATTCACCTGCACAAAGAACAACTTGTTTGTGTGTTGAGGACCACTGCCATAAGACTTCAGTCATACATAGCCTAGTTGTAGTCTCTACCCTCACAGCACCCAAGTTAGCCTGCTGTACCACCCCTTTGTAGTTCACCTAAAAAGGAACTGACACCATATATGGGCAGTTTTCCAGTTTCTATGCTGGCAGCTTGGTAGATATGAGCATACTGAAACAATGTAGGAATTGTCTCATGTTCACTAACAACCAACTAATCCTTAGAGAAATGGATACACAATGTCACTGGAGGCAGGACTCTGACACAAAGCACTCAAAATAACAATCAGGTTGTTGGTAATGTAAGCATTACACCCACCTCACATAGTACTAACCTAACTTATAGACCAACATATGCTGAGGCACTTAAAAGCAAACTTCCTAAATTGCAAAGACCTCCTAGATATTCATCTTAAAAAAATAATCCTCAGCAACCACAAAAGCACTCCACCAGAACATCACCCAACAGAACACAACACAACACATACAGCCACACCCTTTGGAGTATCAACTACAAAGCCCATAAGGCAAGACAATTCACTAACCAATACTTTAATCATAAGAGACTCCTTTGTGAGACATACAAACATATAGATGTCCTGCTCAGTAGGCTGAATAAGGAGAAAATCATGGCCAGTTGTCTATCGGACACCAATGCACTTAAGTCATTAGTCCACAAATACTAGTATGACTCAGTCATAGTCCATGTGGGTGCAAATGTGATGTACCTCCCTGGACTTTGTGAAGACAAACAATATGGAGCGCTCTGTGTCCCTGGCTGGTTTATGGCTAGCTCTGAATAGCTTTCTACCTTCACCAAGGATGATTCCAGAATATGAACAAAAGATGACTGACATGAATAATAGGCTTAGCTTCTAGTGTCATTCTGGGGGAGGGGGCAATATTTGTCATCATGGGAGAATATGGTCAACAGGACACATTGCTTTGCCAAGGATGGTCTGCACCAGTTGTGTCTAGGCTAAAATATTCCCTTATTATGCCTTTTTACATAGTGGCATATTGGACAAATCATCTGATGTAGCAAAACCAACCCAAAGGAAACTAATGGTGTTACTGTTCAATACCAGTAGCCTAAACTAATACTGCACTCACTCCAGGCTCTCATCACCCTGGAGAATGTGGATATCTGTGCAGTTACTGAGTCATGGTTTAAAGCCATGGAGAGCGCTGTGGCAGTGCAGGGCTACAATGCCTTCCACATATTCAGGCCAGCTTGTACACAGGCAGGGATCAAAGGTGGACGGGTGGACATGTCTCAAGCTATATCAACAGCAAACTCACCTCAAGCAAGATGAAGTGTTTGAGCTTCTCCATGTCCATATTTCCATAAGCAAAGCCCCATATTATATCTTTACAAGCTATAGGTTACCCTCTATGACCCAAGTAACCCATAGCAAGTACTTAGACTTAAAGGAGGCCCCCACTATTAAACCCAATACCATAGTCATAGGCAACTTCAACTACCCCACTATAAACATGGATGCTTGCATGACCCCAAATTTACATCCCAGAGATTCCTGAATGTTGTAAGCATAAACACATTGGAACAGATAGTCCATGAGCACAGTAGACATGCAAACATACCCAACCTGGAACTCACAGACATGAGAGACCACTGTACCTAGTATAGTATCCTCTCTGATAAGTTCAGACCATAGAGCTGTATCCTTGATAATATAAATCAAGTCTGTGGCCCCAGCTAACCCAGTAACATTTAAGATCTATTCTAAGACAAACTTTCTGGTACAAAGTAATCACCTATCACAATTTTAAGCCCAACCAAACCCTGAGAATACAAATGCCAGTGCAGAATTGTTCACAGAAATCCATTACAATTAGTTCAAAATATACATAGACACAGCTGTGCCTACCAGAAATAAGCCCAGACCTAACTAAAAAAAAAAAAAAAACTGGTGACATCCAAACATAAACAAGTTGTACAACAAAAGAAAAAAGTCATAACCAAGATTAGGTAGTGCAATGCCCAGCATAATAATAAAAAACTCTGATCAGTCTAAACAAATAATTTAGGGCAAATTAAGTCTACTAATGTCAAATTTGAGGTAAAGATAGCCTCCCAGACAAAAAACAACCACAAGACTTTCTTTAGCTGTGTCCAAATCTCAAAGACAGCACACAGAAGTGTGCAGAACTGATTGGAAATGGAGACACCTACACAGAACCAGGGGATATAGTAAATCTGCTGGCTAACAAATTAAGTTGCAGTTTTGTATGTTGGTATTTCCTGGGCATGGCTCCCTTCACCAGCCATGCCCAGGAAATACCATCATACAAAATCCTTCCAACTATCACTACGAAGCAGGTCCTAAATGTGCTCCCTAAGGCCAAAACCAATACATAGATGGATCCTGGTAACATCCCAGGATGCTTTCTAAATAGCCTGAAACATGACCTATTAGGACAATTGCAATCATTTTTTTAACCATAGCCTCTAGACAGGTTTTGTGCCATGTGACTAGAGAACTGCAAAGGTAATCCTTCTGCACAAGGATGGGCCATCAAATGAGCCCAGTAACTACAGACCTATAAGTCTGACTAGTCTCATATGTAAAGCCATGGAAATAATTATCATAGAAATGATTAATAAGAACATAAAAAATCATCAAACACTGGATCCAACCCAGTTTGTTTTCATCGAGGGTAGGTCATGCCTTCTCGACGTCGTGGACTTCTTTGAGAAGGTCACTAAGGCAATGGATAAGGATAAAATGGTACACATGGCCTACTTTGTCCTGGTTAAGGCATTTGACACAATACCCCACCATTCTTTCAAATCTAGGTGCTTAGGATTTCCGTTTCTCTTCCCCCCTTGGCTGAACTGATGTGACTCATAATTTACCTCCACTAGCATACTGAATCTGCTGCATAACGGTGCCTACAGGATTGCAATTTGGCTACCACTCTCTCAACAAAAGTTGTTTTTCTCCCAGGAATTAAACAGAGTAGGTTACACATATAAAAACATTTGTTAAGCTTACTCTTACAGTGCTGTGTAAATAAGCGAGTCACTATTTTGGTCAGCCATAGGGCTCTTTTCTGCTTGAGTGTTTACCTCCTTCCCCTGTAACTACAGTACACTGACTCTTACATTAGTGTCTCTGACCCTAATTTTTACAGGTATACTTGTACCATTCTGGCTTTCTACACAAACATAGATTTACTGTATCAAAGTTTTACTTGTCTGACATTGAACAAGTAACCTTTATAAAAATCCTCAAAAGTGTATACTATTGGTCTGTCTTTCCTGCTAAACATAAATAACATTAAGTGCTGAGTGCAGGTTTTAGGCCCTTACATTAAACTTACCTCTGGTGTGGTATCTTGAGTCAATCAAGGTCCCCCTCTAACCACTCTACTGCCTTCTCTCTTCCCCAACCCTCATTTTTCCTCAAACAGGTTAAACTGCTACAACAGTAATTTCACCCTGCACTCCCTTGCATAGCCCAGAAAATTATACCCTGCAGCTATTAATTTATCCTGCAAGTGTATAACCTATAGATTAAAAATAGCCTAAAAATTTGGTATAAAAAGAAACAAATCTAAATACAGCCAAAACGTTACCTTAACATACAATAAGCCCAGGGAAATACTTGGAGTCAGTGTTGGGCCCCTAACCATTCCTACTGCCTTCACTCTTCCCCACCCCCATTTTTCCTCAACAGGTTAATCTGCTACAACAGTAATTTCACCCTGCACTCCCTCCCATAGCCAAGAAATTTACACCCTGCAGCTATTAATTTACCCTGCAAGTGTATAACCTATAGATTAAAAATGGCCTAAAAATTTGGTGCAAAAAGAAACAAATCTAAATACAGCTAAAATGTTACCTTAACATACCATAAGCCCAGGGAAATACTTGGAGTCAGTGTTGGGCCCCTAACCACTCCTACTGCCGTCACTCCTCCCCCACCCTCATTTTTCCTCAAACAGGTTAAACTGCTGCAACAGTAATTTCACCCTGCACTCCCTCACATAGCCGAGACAATTATACCCTGCAGCTCTTAATTTATCCTGCAAGTGTATAACCTATAGATTAAAAATAGCCTAAATACTTGGTGTAAAAAGAAACAAATCTAAATACAGCCAAAACATTACTTTAACATACCATAAGCCCAAGGAAATACTTGGAGTCAGTGTTAGCCCTGCTCCGCTCACCCTCACTGCACTCGGGCTCACTCTGCTCCCCTACCTGCCCCCAATTCTCACCCACCCCCACTCCTCCTACATTTAAACTACACTCAGCAACTCCCCTCATACTAAGATCCAATCAATGAACAGCCCTCCCCCACACCCATTTTTCTTCTTTTCCATTTTTCCACACCCTGTTAGCACAATCAACCATCAAATTTGGCCCACCCCCCTAACAAAATGCAAACAAGTAAAAAATACTAATTACCCTAATGCCTGTACTGTTTCTATTTTACCAACTTACTGCCTATGAATAAATACTTAACCATGGTATTCACTACCCACAAGGTCAAACAGGCACCACAACTACACACATACCACCAAACACTGTGTTATCCCCAGCAAACCAAATATACGACCCTCAATAATATATCACCCCCTGTAAAACCACAAAACACAATCCTAATGACAAAGACTATATAAAACTAATAAACTCCTAAAGCTTAAAATATCCTGTCACTATAACCTTATAACACACGGGGATATTCATCCCAACCCTGGCCCACACACACTCAATAACCTCCACTTCCCTACCACAACTCCCACAGTCAAGTTACCCCTTTTTACTCCCAATAATTTCACCTAAATATTAGAAGTATTAACAATAAGATTCCCAACCTACGTGCCCTCCTAGCAACCCACTCCCCAGACATTGTGTCTTATGGAAACCTGGCTCAACCTAGTACTACTGACAATGAGATACTATCCCCAGGATATAATATACACCAGCTAGACCGTGCTACTAAGAAAGGAGGTGGGACAGCAGTCCTTTACAAAAACACTCTGTTAATAGAGACACCATTCAACCACCCCAATTCAACAGTGCTGAACTCCTCATAACCAAATTACAGATTAACCAGTACAAATGTTTAAGCATTGTCTGCGGATACGTTCCACCAGGCAACAACTTAAATACCCTAGAGGATATTCTGTACTGGTTATCCACTACTTATCCCCAAGTAACCATAGTTCTTGGTGACTTTAACACTGACTGGCACCCCTGTTCCTCTGAACCCCCCCACCCCCCACCCCTCACTCCTATAAACATATCTGGGTTTAAACAGACCATAACCTCTCCCACTAGGATAAACAAACTGACCAACAGGGAAAGTATCCTGGACTGGATGCTAGTTAACCGCCAATCCCAACTGTATACTGCTGGCACTCTCCCTGACAACCTTAGCGACCATTTTCTAACCTATATCATAAAACATAAGGTAGGAAACCCTCACCAGACCAAATAAAAAACAGTGAGAAACAGAAAAAAACCTTGACACTGCAATATTCCTAAATGAACTACAAACAGTTGACTGGTCAAAACTAAAAGAATCTACCATTAGAAGAAGTCGTAGCTCATTTTAACACTAAATTCCTAAGTATCCTTGATTCCCTTGCTCCAGCATGTATAATAAAATCTAGATCACACACAGCACCATGGCTCACAAAAGAGACCAAATCTAAAATCAAAGTTAGAAACAGAGCCTGGGCCAGCTGGAGAACAACCAAAGCCCCACTTGACTATCTAAAATATCGTCAACTCAGGAATGACACAAAACAATCTATTTTACTGGATAAAAAAAGCTTCTACCATAATCTACAAAAACACCAAAACAACCCCCAAAAGTTCTGGGCAGGCTTAAATCAACTACTTCATCCAGGACATTCTACCACCTCAACCCCGGCTAACCATACCCATAGTTCCCCAGAGACCACAGCTAGCGCTTATAATAACTTTTTTTCACTGAAACAATCCAATCCCTAGCCAATCACCTAACCTCCACAAACATAAACCGCACACCTAATTTATCCACAAATCACCCCAAATTTAGCCTCCAACCAATATCCACTAGTTTTATCAAAATTATCCTAAAAAAACTAAAACCTACCACCCTCGCTGTTGACCTCCTCCCTGCAGAATACCTACAAATAGCTGCATATCCCATATCTATCCTTATCAACAGAACCTTATCTGAAAATGCTATCCCCTCCCTCTGGAAAATATCCCCTTTCATCCCACTCCATAAAGGTGGTAGCTCAATAGACATGTCCAACTATAGACCCATTGCCATTCTTTCCCCACTAGCCAGAATAATGGACAAATGTGTACACAAGTAACTAATGCAATACCTTACACAGAATAACTTACTATCCAACTCCCAGCATGGCTTCAGGCCATACCACAGCACCACCTCCGCCCTCCTTTCCTTTACTAATGCCATAAACAATAACAGAAATGACAATAGGCTAACCTCCACTCTCTTCCTTGAGCTATCAAAAGCTGTTGACATGATCAACCATGAACATCTTATTCTTTCTCTAAAATCCATTTCCCTCAACACGCACACTATCCAGTGGTTCCCGTCCTACCTAACTGGTAGACAACAGGCGGTACTATGGCAGGGCAAAGTCTCCAGTTAGCTGCCTCTCGCACTTGGTGTCCCTCAAGGCTCCACACTAGGCCCACTACTCTACTCTATTTTGATCAATAATCTTCACACTGCTATCCCTAAAGCTACCCATATTCAATCTGCAGATGATTCCACTCTCATCTGTTCAGCCACCTCCCCATCCGAACTACAAATCTTAACCCAAAATACATTTAACACTATTGAAAACTGGCTCGCCAACCAACACCTACTACTGAACCCCAATAAAACTAAACTTCTACTCTTCACCCCCACTAGTAGATCTGCCACACTTTCATTCTCTTCCACATCTAACAATGGCACCACTATCTCCCCAGATCAACACACTAAACTTCTAGGGGTTATCATAGACAGTAATCTCGAATTTGACCTACAGGTCAAGAAAACCGTACAGACCATCAATAAGAAGCTTGGATCACTGTATAGAAACAAGACACTTTTAACCCCAGTGGCTAGGACTGAAATCGCCCGACCATACCTACTCTCTACTCTATTATATGCCTCACCTGTACTCTCAAACCTCAATAAAACTGAACTAAGTAAGCTGTCCCATACCTGCAACCATATTGCCAGATTCGCCACTGGCTCCACCTATAGAACCCATCACTGCCAGAACCTGAAACAACTAGAATGGCTAGAACTGCCCAGCTTAATTCAATTAAATCAACTCTTAATAACGTACAAAGTTCTGTACCACTCTAAAGATACCCCCCCTCTCTTATAAATATTATTAAGCCATATAGCAACCTGAGATCCCTACAGTCAGCCGACAAATTACTGGTCCAAACCCACAAAACTAATAACTGAGCTGGTGAATCCCTGTTCAGCAACTTTGTTGGCAAAACCTGGAATGCCTTACCAAACTATATAACCCTACAATCTTCCAAATGTCTCTTAAAAAAATCCTCAAACAATATCTCAAATTGAACTGGCTATGCCCATGTACCAACCCGGATTAAGTTATAAAACAATAGCATAATCTGTAATTATCATAGCATAATCAGTAATTATCATAACATCTAACTAAATCACCATGCTATGTATCCAATCTTACTTGTAATTGTGTCTATCCATGAGAAGTGTGAGTCCCAACTAGGGAATATTACTAAACCAATGTACATAAGATGTATTACCACTTTGTTTTTATATATTCTAATTGTTTTCTAACTTCTTGTGTAACCTTTGTATGTCTGTCCATGATAACTGTGAGTCCCTACTAGGGAACACTTCTAAACCAATGTACATAAGGTATATTACCACTTTTTTATATATATTCTAATTGTTTTCTAACTTCTTGTGTAACCTTTTGTATGTTTGACTATGTGAAGCTTTTATCCCAGGGCCTCCGCTGAAAATGGACATGTATCCACTTGGACTATCCTGGTGAACAAATGTAAAATAAATAAAAATAAATAAAATAAAATTTTGTTTAAGGTGTTGAGAAATATTGAGGTAAATTTCTTAATGTTGTCAACTAGTGGGATATTTCTTAGTATATTCCAGTTTATTCTTGAATGTCTGAGGGTTAAAATTTGGTTTGTTATGAACAGTTTTATAGTTTGCGGTTTTGGAGAATTTTGTGTGTGACGTTTGGTAAAGACAGGGAGATGAGCAGTGAGAGGATTTGATAGTGTGCCAGATAAGGTAATGTTAGTGGAAGCAGATACTAAGTTCCAGTTTAGTACGGAATTTGAGTTTTTGTCAAAGTAAGTTAGAGTTTGTATCGACTGTTTCTATCCAACAAGATTTATGCCAAATTTAGGGGAGGTAGCTATAAGGTCAAGGCAATTAAAATTAACAACTCGTAGTAGGACTGCTTCATGAGGGACGGAAGTTGAGGTCCAGTATACAATGTCATCTAATACATTTATATTATTGCCTGTGGGAATATATAAGGTAATGATAGATATATGTTGTGTTAGTTTAGCTTGAGGAAAGTGATAAGGAGATCTATTTTATTGAATTGTGGTATGGGGGTATTATAAGGGATTAGGTTGAGACAATCTAGGTATGTTATTGCTACACAACTGCCTTTCTGTTAGTACAGTCATTCCTAATTATGTATAGTTTGGTGGTAATATTTTGGTGTTGCTAATATTTTATAGCCATGTTTCTGTTATGGCTACAATACTAGGTTTTTGAACAGCTTTCCAAACATGGAGTTCATGATTTTATTACAAATACTTCTAGCATTTAGAGTAAACAAAGTTAGTTGACTACTGGATTAGGGTGAATATTGCCACTTGTTAGGACTGATGTGTGTTGGATTAGTGTTTTTAGATTTTTTTTTCAGCATTGTTCTAGCAGGAGATATTACTTTTAGTTTACCTGATGGTACATTGAGTGATTTAAGTTTGAAATAGTGGTGCAGTGTGTCCTGATAGATGGTGGCTGTTATTATGGTATTAACTTTAGGTGGGTTAGGTTTATCTGGTAGGTACTTAGTTGGGAAGATTATAGTGTGAATCTGGTGCCTTTTGTAACAGGCGAGGCAGCTAAGGCATAGCAGTAGCAGACTCAAGACTATAGTTAAGCAATTCATACTGTTATTGTTACCTAATTTGGGAGTGATAGATATAGGATAAGTAGTTTGGGAGAGGAATTGTAGGTTGTGTAAGTAATATATGTTTGAGGGAATAGACATAGAGTATGTAAGAGGTGTGAAAACATTGGTTATATATGCACTGGAAGTAACAAGGAAGTAATGAAAGGCTGAGTTACAACTATGAGTGATGAGTAATAGAGAATTAAGTGATGATGGAATGTTTAGGGCTACGTGTTTAAGATGGATGGGAGGGGGTTAATTTTATTTATGGGGCATGGCTGCATAGTGTAAATGTCGATGTAGTGAGGGTGAGTGGGAAGTGGGGGTAGGGTAGGCGAGTGAAGTGGAGCTTGAGCAGAGTAAGGGCAGACTAGACCAGGAACCAAACTTGGTGTATGCGCTTATAAAAAACTATCTGTTGGGAAGGACTTAGTCTGTGAAGGTAAGAATGCTGGTGGTTAATGCAATGGTACAGCATTCAACATTTATAATAGACCGTTTCTGTTAAAAAAAAAATAAACGCAATGTGCCTTACAGTACAGTGAAGCAGCTGGATAGAGAGGAGTTCACTTAGGTTATGGGGTAGAGAAGCAATTTTGAATTTAAGTCACAAAGGCAAAAGTAGTTGAAGAACAGCTGAGACAAGTGGAGGACCAATCAGGTAATTCAGAGGACTGCAGTTACTCCCTCACCCGCAGATGATTTACAACCAAATACAATCAATGCGGTAGAATATATGTGGATACAAAGACAAAGTCTTTGAACTCTAAATACCTGATGTGAGTCACAGCATTTAATTTTATTGTTAAGGGCTTTTAGTGCCTTTCCAGGAAATTTTACACTGCTGGGCTGAAAATGTTAATATGTTAATTTAGCTTCACCTTTAGCAGTATAAGGCCTATGGGCAGGGTTCGGGGTGTCCCTTCAGCAGATTCAACACTACAGTACACAGCACATTGATGCAGAAGTGAGGGAAAACAAGTTTAGTTTGATTCTTGGCAACTGCCTTACATAGATTTTAACTGAAGGTATTACTTCTTTTGCACTTATGCAACTGAAGGTAGAATTCAGCTGTAGAAGTTCCTTTGATAGTGTGATTATGTTAACATTTGCAGAGGCAGTTGTCAGACATACCATGTGCTCTGTACAAGCAGAGTGAAGCAGCTGGATGGAAAGGACTTCACTTGGGTCTTTCCATATTTCCTAACTTTTATACTTTTTTTACATTATCTTATGTATTTACTGCTAGTACATATTTTCTTTTAAGCATGTTTTATAATCTCACTGCTTTAGCAGGGGCACTTTTCCAGTATTTATTTATTTTTTGTAGTAAAGAAATGGGTTCTTTAAAATATGTTGAATGAGTAGAGAAAAAAACTGAAGATTAAGACAAACTGTGCGAAAAAGACAGAAAAAAGTTATCTGGATGGTGTAGCTAGACAAGGATGGGAGCACTGGCTGGTGTGGGGGGGTGCTGTGAAGCCATTTTCCCTAGGCCACCAGTTGACCAGTGGCCAGCCTTGTTCACTTTATTCTCAGAATTTTTCATGTTTTGTTAACTTTTAACATTGTCTGTATTTATAAAGATAGCCAATCTTCTAAGTCTTTGTGTTATAATTTGCTGTCTTAATCCAGATGTCTATCAAGACTTCCGTTTTCAAATTATTTTCTTTGGTTGTAGGAACAATAAAAGGCAAACTTTAGTATTCAAACATGAATTTCATACAATTCTTATTACATTACATTTCTAATTGTGCAAAATGACTATCTTATTTTTTGAATAGTATGTAATTTCTCAGAAGTCACCACTGAAAATCATTCTGAAAAATCAGTGTTCCTACCAACTTATCAAATGTAAGTAAAAAGGTAAAACAATAAAAGAATGAGTAATATAAATGAAGAAATTCATCTCACCTCTCTTAATGAGCTCTGACCTAATAGCTTAAAGGAAAACTCTACCTTAGACCTAAAAAAGTCTATGTTCACTCTATATTTATTTTCTGAGCAATGTTCACCCTGATTGATTCTTATAGAATTTTAATGATTTCTACAAAATGGAGGCCAGTGGGGCTTGACATATCAATGGGATCTTGTTTTTCTTCAAGCATGTTTTCCATAATCCATTTCAAGTCAGCTTTATATCAGTCATGCTTGACATAAGGAAGTAGTGGTGCATTTCCATTCCATTGACATATAATGGCATTAGTGTCAGTCACTGTCATCTTATATATCTTCTGTAACAGTGCTGCTTTTTTATTTCTTGAATGACCCTCATTTGCATGTGTGTGTGTGTGTGTGTGTGGGCGTGTTTTATAGTATACTCAGGAATTATACAGTTGCAACCAAAAAAGTAGCTACATTTCAGGCCTTTGTTCAAAGTATCTTTTTGTAGTCTAAGATGAATTGACCCCCCCACACACACACACACACACACACACTTTTCCCTCAGGTGTGAAAACTGCTCTGAAGGATTCCTGCAGTTTTATATATAAGTGACAGTTGTAAATGAAAAGGGATGGATTTGAAAGTAATTTTGTTCCCAAAAGCCAGCAGTGGAAAGATTTTTATTTTCATTCATTCTGTTGAAATAGCAAACAACAGACTGACACTGTACCCAATGTATTCATACAAAACTATAACTTTATTGCTGACCAAGCACTTCTTTCAAGATTATTTTAATCCACCATAACATGAAAGAATATTGTCAAGTACATGATGCTTCCTTCAAATATTTTTTTATTAAAAGCTGTCTTGTATTTGCTTTTTCCTGCACAGTTTAAATACCTTCTAGATCAGATGGTCTAATCATAAATTAATTTCTTTTGCTATATGTTTGTTGTGTCTGTGGTTATCATGCCTGCCCTACCAGTTTCTGTTTCTTTTTTTTTTTTTTTTTTTCTGAAATCTCTCGGCATACTTCTTCAGTTTCATTTTTTGTGCATGATTCTGTCAGTAAATGTTTGTATTGAACATATGATTCATAAATCTGCA
Source organism: Protopterus annectens (assembly GCF_019279795.1). Lineage (NCBI taxonomy): Eukaryota > Metazoa > Chordata > Ceratodontiformes > Protopteridae > Protopterus > Protopterus annectens. The sequence continues at coordinate 95,370,815 of NC_056749.1, forward strand.
TATATGACACATGGTAACCTCTTTTTCATGTCTCTCAGGATGCTCTTTATAGTTAACGTTTAAGTCTACAAACCAACTGTTGCTTATTAAGGAAATATTTTAACTTGTTTAGTGCTTATTTTTCTCTTTAATTAACTGCTGAGCTGAACACTTTGTGCTCTATGTGATTATACAGTACAATGCTAAATTGTCAATGGCAATGCTGGAGGAAAACATTTATTTTTATATAATATATATCAATTTCATTCATTCATTTATATTTCCTAAAGTTTTAATGAAAGAGAACATGGCACATATAAGCTAAAGTAAATTCAGCTGTATATTATGGTTGCTGTCAGTTGTTACATTTCCTTTGTTGACTAGAAAATTCTCATGCACTCTACTTGTCTAAGACTGACTCAAAGTCAGTAGATGATTCTTCCCAGGGACCTGTTCACTAGATATGCATCCTCTTCTGAAGGGATGTCACAAGAAAGCATAAATGACCTTCTTATAAACAGTATCACTGCACCTAGCTGATAGGGTTGCCACTTATCTCACCTCCTGCAGAGAAGTCCTAATTTGGGAAGTGTTGTCTTATTGTGGTGGGACGGCATAAAAATGGTAAATGTGTTGATACTTTACAAGATTTAAAAGAAAAAGAATTTGCTGACATTTCTCTAAATATCATCTTAAAATGTAAAATAGTATAAACAAACATTTAAAGTTTAAAGTTTAGCATTGCAATACTGTGATGCTGCTTATGTAAATTTGTCAACTGCAGGTCTATATCACATCGTTGAATGACCTGTTCAGTGAATGCCTCTTCATCAAACTTTATTTGTTGAAACCTCTATCTGTTGAGTGATCATTTTAGCAATTTTTTTTCCCAGGGGAAAAACAGTGGGCCATCATTGAGAATTTGCCCTTTTCCCTACTGTAGTGCGATCTTGGAGCTGGTATATTTAGTTAGGTGGACCTACAAATTGGGGTGTGTTGTGGGCATAGCACCCCATCAGAGTGGGTTTTAAACTTTATGATGTTTGTGATAATCGGTAGTTGGGAAAAAATTCACTAAAATGATCTGTCGATGGATAGAGGTTTCGACATAGTTCAATGAAGAGGCATTCGCTGAATAGGTCATTTAACAATGTGATATAGACCTGTCAACTGCCTTTGACCCATTGACTGATCTAGTTGCTGTGCTTTGCTATAAAAGGCATGGCTACATTAAAATCAGCTGAAAATCAGTGCAAGTTCTCTTCTTCTCTGCAGCAGAGACCGTGGAAAAAAGCTTCACACCTTTCTGTAGAGCTCCTGAAATCAACAGGACTATTTCCCCATATAAGATTGTCAGCAGTACCTGACTACAGATTTTTGTGTGTCTGTGGTATGTCATGCAGGCAAAGACAAATTCTTCTGCAAATTATGTGATGGGGATCTGTAGCTAGTAGCAATGAAGTAATAGTTTGGATTTGTGGTGCTTTCGATATCCAGATGCTTCAGGCTAGGTTGTGCATAATTTGATGTGAAGTAGTGCTATTTCTAACAAATATAGATAGTGTCCTGCAGTTTCCTGAGTGTTTGAAGGCATGATAGGTGCTAAATCCTAGTAGAGAGGAAGTACTGTCATTATATCACATTGCCCTCAGTTTACAATTCACTGGGCTTCCATTTGCAGTGCTTTTTTTGTATTAAACTGAGTAACAGAATTATGAGACAGATAGTATATAATAAAGTACAGATGAACAAATCGCACATTTTTGATAGAGATCGCTACAAGAGAGATTCTCCCTTCCCTCAACGTGTTGGGTATAGGGGGCTTGCCCCCCCCCATAAGAGAATGTGGTAAACTGTTCAGTGTCGTTTCAGTGAAATTGTTTCCCTCAGAATGACATTCACACACCTTATTCCTAATGTGATTGACTTATCTATATTTCAGATATGGGAATGCATTGTTGTCTACATTTTGCTTTACCCTGCTGGATCATTTTGTAAGTAGTAGTGTTTTCAAAATACACTTACCCTTTCACCTCTTTTAAAATAAATGCACTTTTAACATTACCTCATTCAAAAGCAGGAGCAGGTCTGTTAATATGTTGCACTAAACATGGACTATTTCTGAGGAAAAGGAATGCAAACAATAAATAAATAAATAAAATAGATAAATGACATTCCCTGAATAATGTTTCTTCATAATATATGCATAATTCATTTACCAGTTTTATTTACTTCCCAGCTTATTTTTCCTTCTTTTGCTTCACTTTTGTTCAGTGATGACAAAACATCATCCAAGATATATTGTTCCAATTTCTTTAAGAGTACTGTTACATTCTGCATCTCCATAGCTGAATTGTTAACTTTTGTAGACACGATTGCATTAAATATATTCTGTAAAACAAATGTGTGTAACCAAAGGTAAATAACTATCATTTTAAGCATATTTTTTCATAGTAAATATATATAAACATCTGCCTTCCAACAAAATGACTCCTCTCTGAATGACTGCTAGACATACTAGGAATCCTAAGCTTTCACAGAATTTGTACAAACCACAGATAACAGTCACGACTCCTAAAACCTTTTACCAATAGTGTGTGTTCATATGCCTTTCTATTCATGTTCACACTCAGTCATAAATGCATTGTCTTTCCCATACTTTACAGATGGAACCTGATGCAATACATTACATATGTACAAAAACAGAACAGTATCCTCAGTCCCCAAGTAAGTCTGAGCAGGGTACTTTTGGTGAGTTCTGTGATATTACTAACTTCCGCATTCATGAGCTGACCACAGAAAAAGCCACACTTACAGGGAAATTCAATTTAAAAAAAGAAAAACCTTTGGAAGAATCACACATTTAGGATAATAAACAGTGGAAAAAGAGATACTGCTTAGTTTTCAAAAGTTATCCTAGTTTAAATAAAAAGTTTGGATTAAATAAAGTTCAAAAACTAAGAACTTTTAATCAAATCTTCCAGTTTTACCTATGAAGTCAACTTGATCTCCTAAACTGACAGCAATAATAAAGTATTCTTTAATTACATCGGAAAACCGAAAGGGAAAATTTGGTGGTATACATGTTTGTAAAACAGTAATCACCCAGGCACAGGACAAAGCAATTGTGTTTACCTAAAAAAAAATGTGTGCAAGCTTCACATTAAGCAAAGATGACTGTTTCAGACACAAGAGCAAATGTCCTATATGCTACAGACATGCTAACTGCTGCCAAAAATAAAATTAAACACTTCAGGATTCATGGGAGCAGATAACACATCCAGAGGCTTACAACACCGGAGAAATAAAAATGTGACTAAAGCTCTATCAGTCATGTTATACAAAATGTTACCATGTGGATACATGCCTGACCTATGGTAACAGGCAGTTATGATATCAGTTCACAAAGAGGGGGAGATTCCTTCAAATCCAAACAATTTTAGCTCAATCAGCCTGACTAGTATTTTTTTTTTGTAAAATGTTGGAGAGAATCATAATGAAACTTATTCACATGGCTCAGGAGATCTAATTCTGTTAGTTATGGAACAATATGTTTTTTAGGGGAAGGTCTTGTCTTCCAAATCTTGTAGCATCTTCCGAAGAGTTTACAGTAGCATTTGACAAAGGTCTGTCAATGTATGCATAACCTTGCTTAAACATTTATCATCATTCCACATGAGGCAAATTAAAACAATAACTGTCAATCCATAAGTAATTCAATGAATGCAGCAAGTCATTTGGGGTAACCTCTCCATACCAGTAGGGGTTATCCATAGTGTCTTATAGGACTGTGCAATGGGACTACTTCTTTTTAGATCAGGACTACCATCAGGAGGGACAAAGAAGAACTGTACCCTGGCCCTGGAAATGAGGAGGGTCTGCATTTAATTATTTTATTTTAACAGTTACATTAACTACTACACTAGATTCACAAAGTTCTTATATCAGCCTGCTTTCTGTGACCCCATTAACTGCAATGTTATAGCATGCAAGCAGCAGAGTCCAAACCTTAAATTAAAGTCCTAACACTTGTGCACCAAAATTAACCTTAGCTTATCAACAAATACAAGATTCAGTCAGTTGGTTATCCTGACATCTGGCTGGTTCACATGCAGCTCCCCTACTTTGAAGCGAAAGATACTGGGTAAGAGTATCCTGTTTAATTTGTATATAAAGTCTATTAACTCATTCATGCATATAACACTTTTTGTATACATCTATTTATCACGCACAGCTCTTTGACACATCTGACATTTCTTGGAGCCTGTCTTCCTTAACTAAGTAACTTGCCAATTAAGGATAAGATGTGAGTGCCAAAATGACAATAAGATGGTTAATCTAGGATGTCTCGCAGTGGAGATATTAATCACTGTCAGTTGTTGTTTATATTTTCATATTTACATGAATATTTTCATAGCTTTAAGACCTGCATGTTATTGAGTAGTTGTTTACTGATAAATTCTAAGATAAGCAATATATTAATAAATACATTAATACATCCAAAAGTAAGTGACTTACAAACTATTGCATGGAAAATGCTGAAAAAATGGAATTTATATTTGCATTGTAAGCTGTACATGTTGAGTGATATGCAATGTTATTTATGTTGTTAATTCTATAACTAAGCACAATTTATTACATTTCTGCAAATGCCTCAGTAAGCAAGCAATCGGAAAGGAATTTCTTGATGCCATGTGAAATCTCAAATCTGGCTGTACAAAAGTTCTCTGATGCTATTTGTCTAGTTTGTGCTGTTTCCAATATATGAAATGTCTGTGAAACTAGAGACAATTGTAATCCTGTGATTTTTGTGCACTATAAAATATTTCTGGTATCATTCTTGGGGGGGGGGGGGGTGATATTTATCAGTGTGGAAGAAGATGGCCAGCAGACCACACTGCTTTTCTAGGTACCTGTCCCCTCTTGACTTTCAAATATTGGCTAAAACATTGTCCTCTTTCATAATGTCTTTTTTAGGCAATGCCAAATTGACAATACTTCCAACATAGCATATCAATAACTGAAGTTATTGTATTTACTATAACTAAAAGCACTTCATTAAATTATTTGGATTAATATTGGATCATTTTTTTCTGTTTGTTTTTGGACTGGTTTCCGCTGTGCTATAGAACTTCATTTTTCATCAGTTTTGCATTTTCCTAAGTTTGCTTTTTGACAGACTTCTTTAGTCTGCTGAGGTCCAAAATGGACCTCCAGTCCCCTGTTTTCTTTGGTACTAAAAAGAACTTTGAGTAAGTTCTGGATCCAATTTGGTCTGTGGAGACTTCTTGCATGACTCTTTTTCTTAGCAACTTTGGAACTTCTAGAGTTGCTTGTTCCCTTATATTGGGTAGCACATCTGGGATGGATTTTTGTATTTGAGGAAGGGGTGGCATGGAAAAAGGAATACTGTATCCCTTGGATATTATCGATTGTACCCATGTGTCTTCTGTGATATTTTGCCAGACTTCTGGGTACAGTGAAAATCTTCCCCCAACTGCCTCCAGAGGTGAGTAGGCAGGCCCCCTTTCAGGAGCACTGGAAGGGCCTCCCAGAGAACATATCTCTGTCATGCTGACTCTGCAGATCCCCCTCTACCACGAGGGTGGTGTCTCCCATTATCACCCCCCCCTGCCTCGGGGGGAAAATTCACCATGTGCATCAGGAATTGCTCCCTGGGATTTCTGGAACCACATTTTTCTGCTTTTTGACCTTTAGGGCAAGCTTTAGAAGGTGCAGAAAAACATACTCCCACTGCAGAGAGAGTCTTGCCATCTTGTTCGCACCTGGTTAGAGTCTCTTTTACCTTAGGCCTGAACAACGATGAGTCATCAAACGGTGCACTGATAAAGAAGGACTTGAAAGGCTCTGCAAATTGACAAAGGCATATCCAGAAATGTCTCCATAAGGTGACTCCTGTGCGTGCAGCCCTGCTCGCTCCATCGGCTGCATAGGAGATAAGCCACATGGAGGAGTTAAGGTTGCAAGCTGAGAAGCAGTCTTATCTGCAACTCTTGAAGCTGTAGGATCCTGTAGGGTATCTCCTAGCTCTTTCAGGAGATCCCTCTGAAGACAGGTGAAATGGCATAGATAATTCAGCGACCTGACAGTAAAGACCACTGAAAAAAAAGACACGCTTCCCGTATTTGTCCATCATATGGGACTCTGTTCAGTAGATGGACAGATGTAGAAGTCTCTGACAATTCCTTCTTAGTGGTTGCCGCCACCAACATAGCATCAATTAGCATTCCCTTGGTTAGGAAAGTTTTGTCATCTGGTGCCATTATGAACTTATTTGGCCTGCATGGAGCTGGTTCCATCGATTTCAGAGAGCTCCATGCCCTACAACTTACTATACCTAGCAGCAAGTCAAAGGGTGGAGACACCCAAGAGGTAGAGGGTCAGAAATCAAATGCATCCGTGTACATGGACTCATCCTCAGAAGGGGAAAGGGACTTCCAGCCACCCCTTTGCTTGAGGATTTCCAGGATATCCGAGAATGAGACCTCCTCAGAGGGGGACCGTGGGACCCTTCTGAGTCCTCCAAGTCCATGTCTGATATTAGGGACTCAGGGGAGTCCACATGCTTTCTCTTATCTTCTGAGGCACCTTTTCAGTGGGATGCTCTGGGGAAGTTTTGGAAGAGGGGGGGGTCACCCAGGGGCACTGGTTTCCTATGTTTAGAATGGAGGGGTGGTGAGAGGGAAGACACTGACTCCATAGGGGATGGAGTAGCTGAAGCCGAGGGATGAGCTGTCTGAGAGGACAGCACACTCCTCATCACCTCAAAGGCACCATGCTCTCAGCCCAAGAGGGTCTCCTGCTCCAAAAATTCAAGAGACCTCTCCTACACCCAGGGCAATGGCTCAGAGGCTGATGTGGGAGCCAAGCTCACCTGCGTTGAAGCTCCAAGAGGGACAGTGGGGTCAGACAAGGGTCTGATGCCAGGAGTATCGTCTCTCAGATCCATCAATAGAAGGAGATATCAAGGAGATCGAGTGGATATCAAAACTGAAAGACCGAAGGTTTTCAGAACCGATGGTTGCACCACAATAACTTCCATGCACTCTGGCTCTGATCTCAGGTGAGTCGGAGGAGGAATAGATGATCCGGGGAGTAGAGTAGTCAGCTCCACGTCCATATGGGCTGGGCTCGATAAGATTTTGGCAAGAGCTGGTGTCTTGAGAAGCCTCTTTACCACCCACTCCATATCATCATCTGAAAGGCTCCTGGACAATCAAGAGGCGTGGGTGGACAATTGGGACTGCCCACCACAGACTGTAGAAACGGTGACTGTGGAGCAGACTGCACTGGTTCCAAGGAAGGAGATCTAGTCCTTTTATGACTCCTGGATGGTTCTGAGGACACTGACGGAACAGCAGAAGATAAGGTCTTGTCGGAACCGAGAGGTTTCGTATCTGACAAACTGGAAGATTTCTCTCTTGATGGCTCTGAGGTTGGAAGTGATGGAGATGTTGGTTTGGGGGATTTTCCTAGTTTACTAGCCTGATTCCCTTCTACTGGAGTGTCAAAAGGCCCTTTCAGTAACCCTCTCAGAATAAGCTTATTTTTGTGCTCCTGCAGGACTCTGGCACTGAAAACATGACAAATAGAACACAAGTCCTGCAGGTGCATGGCTCCCAGATAATAAACACAACTTTTATGTCTGTCAGTCAGGGATATTTTTTGGGAGCATGAGTCACACTTCTTGAATCCAGAAGGTTTGGATTTTTTGGGTGCTTCCTTGGACATTACCACCAACAGCAATAAACACAATACACTATACACTATAGGAACAATACACTGAAGTTGTAGATATCAACAAACAGGAAATCTACAACTCTACAATAACCACTACAGCACTATATCTAACTAACTTTTTTTTTAGACAAAAAATGGAAGTTAACGAAAGGGGGAGAGACTCTAAGTTAAACAACAACTCCCCCAACCGAGGAGAGCCTCTAACTTGAACAGCTACCCCTTGTCAGGAAGAGAGAAATAAGGGGAAGCCCTCTAACTGAAAACAGGCTAAAAGCAAGGGGGAATCCTCTAAAAAAAAAAAAACAGATTCAAAAGGGGGGATAGGCCTGAAGGAAAAATGACGACCTAAGCAACAACAATAATAACAAGAAAGCAGAGATAGGAATGCTAAACAAAAACTACTATCTACAGAAATATTCCTGAAAAAATATTAAGATTTAAACACAGAATACTACAAGAAAATCAAAAACTTAGCCTGAGCCAGTATCCAGCAATCTCGAAGCTTCAAGTGGCAAACAAGATCTAGGTAACTAGTGTTAGGCATGATGGGATAGGGTCTAGTCTCGAGCCAGTGAAAGCTCTTGAGCTTTAGAATATGGTAGTCAGAGCTGAGGTTCGGCTCCAAACCCAACCAACAAGAAGGAAGGAGAGATAGGGACAACATAACATCACAAGTTTACATAGACAGGATGAAACCTCTAGCCAAACACTTGGACAACCTGCCAAAAAATGTACAGGTGAGAGGTAGGGCCACACAGGGATATGACAACTCAGGTTAGAAAGATACCACACAAGCAGGAGATCCCCAGCCAGTATATTACCAAGTTGCTGGATTGTTTACACAGCATGTCATCACTCAACTGGCTGTAGCCATACCTCACAAATGGCCTTGTTGGGCAAGAATGTACATAGCTGTCCTCATAATACTGGTCTAGGCATCATACAACTAGTATTCCTCTGGTAAAGCACTGTGATGATTTGAGGATGCCTGGCACTAAATAATGACACAATACCTTGCAGTGTCAAACTACAGATATGTCAGAAAGTGTCTGCTAAACAAACCCAGTACCCTGAGGAAAGTCCTGTCTACTCCTGAGAGGTATGGCTGTAGTACACAAAACCCTGGACTGGAGTACACATATCTCTGGAATGGAGTCCCACACTTACTATAGAAGGTCACACTGGGCATGCTCCTACAGAATCACAGGACACGTTGGAACCTATATTGGACTATGTGTGTATAAATATATATATATATATATATATATATATATATATATATATATATATATAGGTGCATACAGATAGTTATGTACACCTTAACTGTCCCCACACACACACATCAGAAAGGATTACCCTCAGCTAGCTGAAGGGGGCCCATATGTGATGTATCTTAATATGTTGCATGAGATACACAGACATATATATGGACAACAGAAATTAACATATGTCAAGCATACACACACGTAGATGTGGGGAAGTGAGAGACAGTGATTAGAGAGAGAGTGAGAGAGAGAGAGACACAGGGGGACACAGAGTGACTCACACACACAGATACCCTGAATGGCATATAGTGATGTCCTGTTGTGTACAGTGGCATACCAGTTGTAAACAGTTGCACATGCCAGCATAAAAGGTGAGCCCCATTGTGTAATAGTACTGAGTTTGGGTTTATAATATCACATCGTGTGTGTGTGTGTGTGTGTGTGTGTGTGTGTGTGTGTGTGTGTGTGTGTGTCTCTGTAGGTCTAAGTATTAGGAGACTGTTCACACTCAATACACGTCACATTGCCCTACTTCTCAAGATCTGCTGCTGTCATTCACCTTAGAAGAACCATTGGACACCTATCACCCTATAAGCTCTGTAGAGCATGCAATAACTGCGTAAAACTATAGTACAAGTCACTAGATTGGTAAGGGTTCTAATCTTAATGCTGGCAACTGTGTGTGTAAGTGACAGTTGTATGTGAGAGAGTGTATGTTTGTTTGTAGGTGAAACAGTTTTAAGCCATTCCCACCCAAAACACTTCCCAGTGCCCTATTTTATCAGTCCTGCTGATGTCATTCCCCTTATCAGCACCTTTGGCCAGTTGTCAGCCCAGTAAGCTTCATAGTGCATGTGATAACTGTGTTACACTATAGTACAAGTCACTAGATAGGCAGGGGTTCTACTCTCAGATCTGGCAAATGTTTGTGTGGGTGTATAAGTGTTTGTGTAAGTATATATGTTTGTAAGAAAAAGTATTTTGACAAGTTTCCCACCCAGTCCCTTACTTTATCAGGCCTGCTGATGTCATTCCCCTTATCAGCACCTTTTGCCAATTGTCAGCCCAGTAAGCTCTGGATGCGATAACTGTGTAACACTATAGTACAAATCACTAGATAGGCAGGGGTTCTAATCTCAATTCTGGCAAAGGTGTGTGTGGTTGTGTAAGTGTGCATGTTTGTAAGAAAAAGTATTTTGATAAGTTTCCCACCCAGTGCCCTACTTTATCTGTCCTGCTGATGTCATTCCCCTTATCAGCACATTTGGCCAATCATCAGGCCAGTAATCTCTGTAGCATGTGCAATAACTGCATACTACTATAGTACAAATCACTAGATAGGCAGGGGTTCTAATCTCAATACTGGCAAGTAAGTGTGTGTGGCTGTGTATGAGAATCATATCATGTGTGGGTTGTACCATTTTCAGTTGTGCACCACCCTGTACACTTCCAATCATCCTACTTTACAAGGCCTACTGATGTCATTCACCTTAGAAGTATCTTGGGACAAGGTGAATTCATATAAGCTCTGTGGCATGTCTGATAACTGCATAACACTATCATAGAAATAACTAGATAGGTAGGGGTTCTAATCTCAATAATGACAACTGTGTGTGTGTGTGTGTGTGTGTGTGTGTGTGTGTGTGTGTGTGTGTGTGTGTGTGTGTGTTTGGGTTGAGAATCATACCTTGTGTGGGTTATATCATTTTGAGTTGTGTACCACCCTGTACACCTCCCATCACCCTACTTTACAAGGTCTGCTGATGTCATTCACCTTAGAAGTACCTTGGGACAAGGTGAATTCATATAAGGTCCATGGCACATCTGATAACTGCATAACACTATAGTAGAAATAACTAGATTGGTAGGGGTTCTAATCGCAATACTGGCAAGTGTGTGTGCGTGTGTGTGTGTGTGTGTGTGTGTGTGTGTGTGTGTGTGTGTGTGTGTGTGTGTGTGTGTGAATCATATCCTGTGTGGTTTATACCATTTTGATGTGTGTACCATCCACGCCTGTTTACTACCTCCCAATGGCATTACTTTATATAGCATGTTAATGGCATCTGCCTCACATGCAGCATGTTAAACCGTTGTACAAGCAATTCCAGTCATCTGTACAGATGTCTATGGAATAACTGGATGTTTGCAACCCGTATGTGGTCTGTGTCGCCTAACGATGGCCATGTATGCGATATTGTTGCCAAAGAGGTCACAGTAAGTGTACTGACACACATGCCATCATCAGATATCATACCTGACTGAAACATCATGCTGATACAACATCTGTTACCCTATCACTTGTCAAGGCTTGTAGGAGCAATAGATGACTCTAGTTGCTTTCTCTGGTGGGTTATCTCACCATCCATGAAGGCACTCACAACATTACATGTTGTAAGAGGTAGTGGGTTATGTCCCATGCATATATTCTATGCGGGGCTTGTCATATGTATGTAACACTATAGTACATTAAAGTGTATATGTAGGTTTACGAATCTGTCTATTGCCAGCTGTGTTTGTGCTACTGTATGCACATCCCCTGTGCCAGTCTTTACTGTGTGTATGCAAAGGATATACCATTTTGTCTCCCTGTTCCACCATGTGAACTCAGGAATGCATACCACAAACCTGTCATACACAGTACCATGCATGCCCTCACCAAATGCATCAGGTTTGAATCTGTTGTGGTCAATCTAATGGCTAAGCTGGTGAGGGGCCTACTGACAGTACTCCAGTAACCTGTTCCAATATGTATGAGCCTGTGGTACTGCACAACACTGAGGTGACATGTCTGAAGGCTTCCTGTCTATGACAAGGGGTATGTACACCAAGTCACACTGTCTGACAACACTGTCCATCACACACTGTTGGATGCATGCACACCTGGTAAACGTACATATAAAGCTGTACCTTGGCTATGAAACAGTCAGTGTATTTCCACTCTGCCATACTCCATGTTGGTAATGTCTGCAGGGCAACAGCCTGCAGACACACAGACACATGGGACACAAACAGAATACAACACGTCAGACTACATTCAGTCAGTGGTACTAATAGCAATAATGCATCATGACTAATAAGGTGCATACACCTTTATGTGTACCCATAACGAATGCAAGCAGACAGCACTTTAAACAGTATTACATAGCTACACTGTACTTTATTCACCCTGTGCATCAGACCCATATTAGCCTGTCCTTGTATCGATGGTATGGATGACAGGTATGTAGTACAGGTATCATCATATGCACAGGGTGTGGTGTAGGTTTGCCAGAGGCCTAGACTGGGCCATACGGTTGACATCCATGTGTGTGTGTGTTTGGAGGGATATCCTATAGATGGGCTGTGCAGAGGTGCTGTGTGTGTCTGGAGGTGACCTGCCTGTGATACAGGTGTGTGTGTATGTATGCACACAGTCACACCATGTGGCTGCCCTACACAGGGGTATGTTGGACAGCTGTGAACCATACATGGCAGGGTGTCCAGTTCACCATCTCCGGCCATGGACATGAGAATTGGTCCTGCCAGGGTCTCACCACCAGGCCCAAGACAAGATGTAGTACTGCTTCCTGATGGTGACTGCTGTCTGCTGGATCTGTGTCCCTGATGGGACCAGTCAGGACCACGTGCCCATGGCCTGCTCTGTTGTGATGTGGACAGCAATCCCCCCTTCATTAGTGCTGGCGTCACTGCCACTACAGGAATGTGAAGGTACATGGCCCCATAGACTCTCAGCTGATGTTGGTGCTGACCTACGTCCACTTGGCCGACACCCATCTCCCACCACACACTCTAGCACAGACATGCCATGGTTGAGGATTGCCAAGGTCTCACCCCACCATCTATTCATGACCTCAGTATTTTGGCGTGTGGCCTCAACAAGGTCATGTATGTTGCCAAGTAAATCAGGAAGAGTTGCATCACCACCCTGAGTATTTGTCTGGTGTTGTGTTCACTACATGCCTGTGCATCCTTGACAGCCCAAAACATGTGTCTGGTGACACCTGCTGTGGCAGTTGCGACAGCGGGTTGATGGGCAGCAGTCCTCCTGGGAGCACCCCTGTCCATCTGCCTGTGTGGGACCTCACCTGCACTCTGGCTATGTCTACACTCACACCTGCCATAGTCACCACACTAGCCTATTCCATGCCACCACCTGACAACCGTCCATCTGTGGCTGCTGGGGACGGGGTGTGTGTGGGCATTGTGACTGTGTGTGGGGACATTGTGGATGACTTTGGGATGCCAACTGATGGCACAGATTCAGCCCCTGACAATCCCACCTGTCCCTGAGTATGACCATCATCATTGCCAGAGTCTGCAGAGACACTGACATCAGATACTGAGCGGGAGGGACCGCAACCACCATGATCACCTGTGGGGGGAAAAACAACATATGTAAATTAATACCTGTACTACACCATTTGCTGCTACAGATACATATGCACACACGCACATGCACGCTGCACATGCATGCGTGTGTGCACACACACACACACACACACACACACACACACACAAATACAGGTGAGGTGGCAGACAGGCATTACACAGACCTCACAATAGTAAACTGGTGACAGTTACAACACAGTTAGACCACTACATACACACCCTGGACAGGCCCTCAACATCATGCAGTGCATCCCTTTCCACTTCCTGTTGCAACATATATACACCTCTGTGATATGTGAGTAGTGTTAGTAGGTGATGGGCCTTCAAGTAGCACCCACTGCACCCATGTACACATAATTGCTGTTCATCTGTATAGCACAGTGGCAACTCCTACAGAACATACCTCTCAAATGTGCAGAGTGTCCCTGAATGTCTACATGTATGGCTCATATTTCTGGTCTGTTCATCATAAATCCTGTATTTGTCACATTACTGATATGATATGGGGACTAGTGTCACTATTTAATGACATATTTTGAGTCTCACACTTCAAAACCTGCAGTACATGTATGTTTCAACAGAAACGGTTACACTGACAATCTTCTAAGCTTACAGTGGATATTATAAGTGTAGACACCCCTGTTAACATGCCATGTTTGTCTGATATACAACATAAGACCACAGAAATCATGTGATAGCATTTCCCACCTTTAATGTGACCTATAATCTGTGCAATCTAACTGAAGAATAAACACATCAGTTAGGTTCATAGGTTGGTAGTAGTGTATCGGCCCTAGGGCCTCTACAAGCCTAGCCATAACAATTCCCTGGCTATTTCTTCCCACACTATTTACTTCCCTGGACCCCTGTCTAGCAGGGTGACTGACGTGTTCCCCAGGGTGAATTTCCTTTCTCCCATCCAATCGTCAAGATTCCTTTTGAAGAGGCGAAGGAGGAGCTCTGCTTGACATGTATGGGCGATCTATTCCAGAGTCTGGGGAGTCTCTGGGTCAGGAACCTATCCCTCCAGCATGTTTTGTTTATTGTATTGACAAGGTTTAGATCCCTGGAGCGTGTGGCTCTGAGGGATTGGGATTTCTTCAAGTGTAGCATGTCCAACAGCTCTGGGTTTGACATGGCCTTATATGTTAAGCAGAGATTGTCTCTGAGTAGACGATATGTGACAGAGTATAGCTGGAGTTTTTTAAGGCAGTCAGTATAGAGCATCTGCTTTAGGCCTGTGATTCTTTTAGTGAGGTATTTCTGTGGCCTTTCCAGTTGTTGCAGATGTCTTGAGAGGTACATACCAAATGGGGCATTGTATTTCATAATGGGTCTAATGAGGGATGACTACAGTGGGACAATGACCTCCTTTTTTCTGGATGAAAAGCCCTTAGTGATGAGGTGTGCCACGTAGAAGGATGACTACTTTGGCAATGTGGTTACTGAAGGTGAGACCACTGTCGACCTATGTCCCTAAGTCCCTTATCACACTTTCGGTGTTTAGTGTACTGCCACCTATGTGGTAGTTCAAGGGTACATGTTTTTTCCCAAAGGGGATAACTATATATTTCTTGGCATTGAGCTTGGGCCATGGCTCTAGCACCAAGCATTTGTTTCTGTAAGGACCTTTTGTAGAGTATCCACATCATTTGGGGATTCAATAATGGCTCCCAGTTTGCAGTCATCTGTGAACTTTGATAGCCAGAGTCCCTTAGTGTTGGCCTGTACTTCAGAGAAGTAGATGCCAGACAAGAGTGGTCCCAGGACGGAACCCTGAGGGACTCCCCTTGTCACTTGTCTGGAGCTGGATTTGGAGTCAGCTACTTTTACAGTGTGAGTTCTGTCAGTAAGCCAGTTGGCAACCCATCGATTGATGTAGGGATTAATGCCTAGCTTAGTAAGTTTATCTATGATTCCAGACTGGGGGATGGTGTCAAAGGCCTTGCCAAGGTCCAGATAGGCTGTGTGGACTGCCTTACCCTCATCCACAGCTCTGGAGACTGATTTGAAGATGTCAATCAGGTTCATGAGACAAGAACGGCCCTTCACAAATCCAAACTGGGTGGGGTCCAGTGTTTGCAGGTTGCCAATATCTTTGTTTATAAGTTCCATGATAACACATTTCATGGCCTTGCAGATCAGGCTCGTCAGACTGATGGGGTGGTAGCTCCCAGGATCCAAGGTGGATCCCCCCTTGTGGAGTGGGATAACTGTAGTTGTGCGTCACTCAGTGGACATTAAGCCTGAGGTGAGGGTATGATTAAACATGACACTTAGGTGAGGTGCCAGTTCATTTTGTAGTTCATGTAGTACACAGCCCAGGAT
Organism: Protopterus annectens; assembly: GCF_019279795.1. Classification (NCBI taxonomy): domain Eukaryota; kingdom Metazoa; phylum Chordata; order Ceratodontiformes; family Protopteridae; genus Protopterus; species Protopterus annectens. Next base: position 95,386,537 of record NC_056749.1, read on the forward strand.
GTCATCTGGTCCCATGGATGCTGTGTACTTAGCTTTGGAGAGTGCGTTTTTTACCTTTGTGTCCACTATTACCAGAATTTGTCCATCTTCTGGTATTGAGATGGGCCGTTTAGGGGGTGAGAGGGGGGTGAAGTTGGCACTGAATCAATCTGCCAGGATATTGGCAATATCCTTGGGATCAGTATATTTAATGCCTTTCTGTTGTAGCTCAGAGCAGATCTGAGCATTGCCATTTAGATTCTTGACATACCTATAGAATGGCTTGTGGTTGTCTTTGGAATCTTTGACAATTTTATTTTTGCAACTAGCTTTGGAAGATTTTATGAGGGATCTCAGCTTCTTACTGAGGCTGGTAAGGGAATTTTTTGCATTGTGGGATATTCCCCTTTTCTGCAACAGTTTCTTCCTTTTGTTGTAAACTTTGTTTATGGCAGGGGACCATCAGAATGGCTTCCTTTTTTTGGAGGAGAGCATCTTGGTTCTATTTGGGATGGCAAGATTCATGCATGAGTGGATGTGCTTGTACAGTGCCTTAGTGTAGGACTCAGCAGTCAAACTTTCAGTTCCCATCTGCATGGGTGTCATGAAGTTTGTCACTTCTGACTTGAGTAGCATGAAGTTGGCTTTGGAGAAGTTTTTTATGGAAGTTTCCTTACTGGAGAGTGGGGGTGGGATGTGGGATTTCCCATGTTGGTAATTACCAGGTCTAGGTTATTGGAGCCCCTGGTGGGACTATGGATTAGTTGATCCAGGGCATTGGAATTTATGAATTCCAAGAACCATTGGGCAAAGGTGTTGGTACATGAGTAGTTTTCCCAGTTAATAGCAGGGTAGTTGAAATCACCCAGTATTAGGTTGTTTGGTTGTATCTTAATATTTTCCAGTATGTTTAGAAAGGTGTAGTGAGAATCTTGGGGCATGGTGGGGGATCTGTAGCAAGCTACAATTTGGATTGCAGCCTTACCTAGTGTTAGTTGCACCTGGAGAATTTCAGACACATTGTGTTGGGCAACTAGCCTGGTGGTGTGAATATCCTTGGTGAATATGGACACTCCTCCACCTTTAGTGTTTGAATCCTGGTTTGGTGGCCGAAAAGTGTGGTAAGTGCTGTAGCCTAGTACTGCAGGGGTGCTCTCTGGAGCCTTGAAACAGGTCTCAGTTACTGCACAGATATCGATGTTCTCCATTTTTAGGAGTGCCTCGAGAGTATGCATTTTGAGGTTTAGACTTCTAGCACTGAGTAACATTACCTTCAGATTTTGCATGCTTGTACCTGTTACAGTGGTGGTTTGTCCTTTGAACTTTGCCTAAAAAAGGCACTATAGGGGTGACAAGCCTTAGCCAGTAACCTGAATCCCAGGTGTGACAGGTGCAGACCATCTCTGGCAAAGCATCGTGGTCTGTTGATCATATCATCCCAGGCAGACAGATACTGGATCCCCTTAAGGGGTAACATGTATAAGTTGAAATACATACAATAGGCTGGTTGCATGACTGTGCACACCCTTAAACTAATACTGTGTTAAAGCACCTTTTGATTTCATAACAGCGGTCAGTCCTCTTGGGAAGGTGTGTATCAGCATGGCACATCTCAGCTTAGCAATATTTGTACACTCTCCCTTGCAGAAGCCCTCCAACTCTGTCAGATTACGAGGGTTTCACTTCTACACAGGCCTCTTCAGGGCACCCCACATATTCTCTATTAAATGTATGTCTGGACTGTGGCTGGGCCATTCTAAAACATTGATTGTCTTCTGGTGAAGACATTCTTTTATGGATTTTGATATATAGTATGGGTCAGTGTTGTGTGGAAAGGTGTAAGTTCTCTCCATCCACACCTTTCTAACAGACACATGATTTTTGGCCAAAAGGGACTGGTATTTTGACCTGTTCCTAATCACTCCAGCTTGGCTACAGGCCCACTTCCCACTTATGAACAGCAACCCCAAAGCAGGACACTGCCATCACCATGCTTCACCATGGGGATGGTGTTCTTTTGGTGATGCACAGTGTTGTTCTTGTGCTAAACAAAGCTTTTGGTATTGTGACCAAAAAGTGCAACCTTGGTCTCATTACACCATAACACATTTCCGCACATGCTATTGGGAGACCTGATGTATTTTTCTGGAGAAATTTTCCAGACCTGGATGTTGTTGTGTGTGTAAGCAGGCTTCTATCTTCCAAACCTACTCCATAGGACAGACATGTGGAGAATATGGGAGATTGTTGTCACATGTAGTACACAACTGGTACTTGCCAGTGATTCTTGCAACTCTTGTAGTGTTGCTGTAGGTCTCCTGGCAGCCTCCCTGACCAGTTTGGTTCTTGTCTTTTCCACACATTTGGAGGGATGTCCAGTTCTTTGCAATGTCACTGTTGCCCCATATTTCCACCACCATTTGATGACTGTCTTCACTGTGGTCCATGGTATATGCAATGCTGTGGAAATGTGTGTGTACCCTTCTCTGGGCTGATACCTTTCACAAATGAGATCCCTTTAATGCTTTGTAAGCTGTATGTGAACTATGGCTGTTGCTGTAGCAGGCAACTGAGTAAATTTAGAATAATTCTGGTAGGACAGCTGACCGTAATTTGCTGTAAAGCAAAGAGTCTCTGTAACTGATGGCAGGTGTGTACCCAAGAAGACGTAATGCTGTAATAATATCAAAAGCTGCTTCACACAGTATTCGCTTCAGCCTGTACACACATATGTGTCTAGCTTCTTGTACATTTTTTATGTGTCATAATTGTTCCCCTAACAGATCTGTTCATTTTACAATTGAATTGTACAGGGTATAGATCACATGAAAAGTTGGAAGGGTTAGTAAATATGTTATTGTGCTCTCAATTTTGTATTTCACAAATACCTGGCATTCTAACAGGTGTGTGTACACCATTTATATGCACTGTGTAACACTAATTTATAAAATATGTCCCTAGTTTTGGGCCTTTGATCCCCCCATTTTGTCAGTCTTTGTCCAAATTTCTTGCAATGATAGGTTGTGAGGTATGCTACAGATATGTGACATCTCCTGCAAATAGGCCCGTGTGATGACCACTGTGATGCAATGCAGTTAACCCCACCACAAGTGAACATGCAGATATTACAAAATAGCTTAGAGTAACAGTTGTGTGCATGGTCACATGCATTACCCTAACATTCCTGGGGTACTGGTGAGCCACAACAGGAAAATCCCATACTCACCAGCTTCAGCCTGCTGTCCCACATGCAGACAAGAGGTACCTATGTAGTTGTGGGGGAGAGGCATTGTCAGCACACTCACATTTGGCATTGGTACAAGATGAATGCTACATGTCTGCACAGGCACAGTACAAGCTATGACAGTATACAATTTGCTGTCCCTCACCAAATGTGCACTTGTGTGTATTACTAAACCCCACCCATAAATCCAGTTTGAACTGACATATACATCTAGATACTCTATTGAAGACAGTATGATTGCTACATGATTAAAGTGATGTGCACTGTGGCCTTACCTGGATGCTCCTTGCCTGTTGCCTGGGTGCCACCCACCTCCATGACTGGTGTTTCATGAGTTGGGTGTTGTGTTGGGGCTGCCCCAAGGTTGGCAAGGAGCTCCTCTGTTACCATAAGTGGGGCCTGTGTGGCTGGACCCCCACTTGTAGCAGTACAGTCCCTGGCCACAGCAGCAGCCCCGTGCTGGGCACAACATATCAGGTCAGTTGCCCGATGCCTGACCTGATCATATGTGTGACCATGGTGGCCCAGGTTGTTCACTCTGTGGCGAAGGTAATCCCACAGGCCAGTCTGCTCACTGCATGGTGCTGTATTATTGCTTCAATAATAGCTGCCTTATCCTCTGCAGTGTATGCTGGCTGACGCTGTATGCCACCTGGAAGACATAAACAGGGTAACACATCACAGGACCTCAGACATTGCCCAAAGTTATTTAAATATCAACACATCAATATTGCCTATCATTAGCCACCACTTACAACCACGTCATACCCCTGTCATCTATCAGCACAGCATGAACCTGCATTGTACTCAAGGTCTTGATGTGTCATGTTCCCCCCAGTGAGGGTCAGTACATTGCATGAACCACCATTCATCATTCACTTTGTGTAGCGGGATGACAGCTGCCATCTTCCTTGCAGATGGGATGTCAATGGTGCTCAGGCTTTGCTCATATACAGTGTGTAATGGAGCTGGAAGCATATGCCTGAGTTCATGTAGGATGCAGACAGGAATGTTCTCAGGTCCCATGGAGACTTGCTTTTGTTGACTTTGATTAGGCAGTGTACACCTGCTCCCTGATGATGAGGGGAGGGGTACAGGGGTGCTGTGCATATCCACTTACACTGATGGTGAGCCAGGGGGGTGATGTTTGCCCTAAACCTGTCTGCAACAGGTTGGCTATAGCTGTGGTGTGTGTATGTATGTGGTGTGATTGACCATCATTACAGAGTGGGCTGGGTTGTTGCCTCTGAGATTACAGACATATATGAAGATGGCCTTGTGATTGCCCTTGGTTGATGTGTCCAATTTGTACTCATAGTTAGCTTACAGTAATCCACCTGTGACTTTATATGCTCATTCAGACAAAGGTTGACTCACCGCTAAGTTGGTGGCTGCTCTTACGCTGACCTGTACAGCCAATATAGCATCCAGTTATGTGGTTTGTGTATTGCGGCAGTCCAGCAAAGGGGTTACTCTACTTTGGTGGAGACAGGTCTTACAGATAAGGTATTGCTAAGTCCATACATCTATGTCGATGGTCATATGGCTGTTTGTAGTAGGCATGGACACAAGGTCATAACACAATTGGACACCTCGCCAATTTCAACCTGATAATCATACTTATTCTAGTACCCATGTCTGTGTCAGGGCAATGCAACGACCAGTAGCAGTAGAAATCTAACTCTGTTCGATGCACAGAAACTGATATTACACACATGTACAACATGTACAGCTTATTTACCTGACATTTTGCATACCATGTCTGTTGTTATGAGGCAACCAGATACACCTACTCATACATAGATGTGTAGAGGTAATACCTGATACACATTTCTGTTCTATGTCAGTATGGCACACTGTATTTACACTCTTACTGCTCAGTCATTCCTGTCAACCTGTTAGAGCAGGACATCTGTAGGACCCCACACATACTTGGGGATCAATGGGCCAAAATTAGTGACACTTTCCTAATATTGCTGCAACACACTTAAGTCATTTATATCACAGTAGCCTCTGCATTCACAGACATGCCCTGGAGAATGTCTAACGCTCATATGGCAGGAAGAGAGGAGAAAGGCTAGGAGTGTGGTAGTGAGGGTAGGAGCTTTTAATGTTGGCAGTATGACTGTTATGGGGGCAGAGCTAGCTGACATGTTGGACAGAAGGAAGGTTGATATATTGTTTGTGCAAGAGACCAAATGGAAGGGGCATAAGGCTAGGCGTATCAGAGTCTGGTCCAAATAGTTCTATCATTGTGTGGATGGGAGGAGAAATAGTGTAGGGGTTATCCTGTAGGAAAAGTATGGCAAGAGTGTTTTTGGAGGTAAAAAGAGTGTCAGAGTGATGTTAATGAAGCTGGAAATTGATGGTGCAATGATGACTGTTGTTAGTGCATATGCTCCGCTAGTTGAGTGAGCGATGGATGAAACAGAAAAATTTTGTAGTGAGCTGGATGAAGTGGTGATGACTGTACCCAAGGGTGGGAGAGTGGTGATTTGAACAGATTTCCATGGGCATGTTGGTGAAGGGAACAGAGGGGATGCAGAAGTGATGAGTAGGTATGGTGTTAAGCAAAGGAATGTAGAAGGTCAGATGGTGTTGGAGTTTGCAAAAAGATGGACATGGCTGTGGTGAATACATATTTTAACAAGACAGAGGAGCACAGGGTGACATACAAGAGTGGAGGAAGATGCACACAGGTGGATTATCTCCTATACAGGAGAGCCTGTTTGAAGGAGATTGAAGACTGTAAAGTAGTGACAGTGGAATGTGTAGTTAGGCAGCATGGAATGTTGGTCTGTGGGATGACGTTGATGATCAAGAAGAGGAGGAGGAGTGTGAGGGCAGCACCCAGGATCAAATGGTGGAAACTGTAAAAGGGTAATTGTGAGGCTGAGTTCAGGGAAAGGTTAAGACAGGCAGTGGGAGGCAGTTAAGAGTTACCAAATATCTGGGTAACTACATCACAGCTAGTAAGGGAGATGACTAGAAAGGTGGTTGGTGTGACATCTGGACAGAGGAAGGAGGACAAGGAGACCTGGTGGTGGAAGTACAGGGGAGTATACAGAGAAAGAGGTTGTTGAAGAAGAAGTGTGATTGTTAGAGAGATGAAGAATGTAGACAGGAGTATAAGGAGATGAGGTGCATGGCAAAGAGAGAGGTGGCAAAGGCTATGGATGAGGCGTATGAAGGGTTGTGTGAAAGGCTGGACACTAAGGATGGTGAATAGGACCTGTACCAATTGGCTAGACAGAGGGAAAAGCTAGTAAAGATGTGCAGCAGGACAGGGTAATAAAGGATAATGAGGGAAATGTACTCACAAACAAGAAGAGTGTGCTAAGCAGATGGCAAGAGTACTCTGAGGGGCTGTTGAATGAAGAGAATGAGAGAGAGAGAGAGAGAGAGAGAAGGTTGGATGATGTGGGTATGGTGAATCAGGAAGTGCAACAGATTAGCAAGGAGGAAGTAAGGATAGCTTTGAAGAGGATTAAGAATGGAAAGGGTGCTGGTTCAGATGACATACCTGTGGAAGCATGGAGGTGTTAAGGAGAAATGGCAGTGGTCTTTTTAACCAGATTATTTAATGTAATCTTGGAAAGTGAGAGGATGCTTGAGGGGTGGATAAAAAGTGTTTGAGTATCGATTATAAGAATAAGGGTGATGTGCAGAGCTGTAATAACTACAGAGGGATAACATCAGTCAAAGCATGAACTTATGGGAAGAGAAGTGGAAGCTAGGTTAAGAAGGGAGGTGAGGATTAGTGATCAGCAGTATGGTTTCATGCCAGGAAAGAGCAGTACAGATGCAATGTTTGCTCTGAGAGTGTTGCTGGAGAAGTACAGAGAAGGTTGGAAGGAGTTGCGTTGTCTTTGTGGACTTAGAGGAAGCATATGACAGGGTGCCTAGAGAGGAGATGTGGTATTGTATGAAGAAGTCAGGAGTGGCGGAGGAATCTGTAAGAGTGCTACAGGATATGTACAAGGGTAATGTGACAGTGGTGAGTTCTGTGGTGGGAATGACAGGTGCATTCAAAGTGGAGGTGGGATTACATCTGGGATCAGCTCTGAGCCCTTATTTATTTGCAGAGGTGATGGACATGATGACAGACAAGATCAGACAGGAGTCCCCAGTGACTGTGATGTTTGCAGATGACATTGTGATCTGTAGTGAGAGTAGGGAACAGGTTGAAGAGACCCTGAAGAGGTGGAGATATGCTCCAGAGAGTGGAGGAATGATGGTCGGCAGGACTAAGATAGAATATATGTGTGTGAATGGGAGGGAGGATAGAGGAATGGTGAGGATGTAGGGAGTAGAGTTTGCAAAGGTGGATGAGTTTAAATACTTGGAATCAATAGTTCAGAGTAATGCTGAGTGTGAGACAGAGGTGAAGAAGAGAGCAGGCAGGATGGGGAGGGTGGAGAAGAGTGTCAGGAGTGATTTGTGACAGACGAGTATCATTGCGAGTGAGAGTGAAGGTCTACAAGATGGTAATGAGACCAGCCGTGTTATATGGGTTGGAGACAGTGGCAGTGACAAAAAGGCAAGAGACAGAGCTGTATGTGGCAGAGTTAAAGATGTTATGATTTGCACTGGGTGTGATGAAGGTGGACAGGATTAGGGATATGTATGTTAGACGGTCTGCCCAGGTTGGATGGTTTGGAGACAAAGCCAGAGAGTAGCGGGATTATGTTGGTTTGAACATGTGCTGAGGATGGATACTGAGTATACTGGGAAAAGGATGGCAAGAATGAAGATGCCAGATAAGAGGAAAAGAGGAAGACCTAAGATAAGGTGTATGGATGTGGTGATAGTGGACATGCAGGTGGTTTGTGTGACAGAGCAAGATGCAGAGTAGAGGAGGTTATGGAGTCAGATGATCCACTGTGGTGACCCCTAATAGGAACAGCCAAAAGAAAGAGAAGGAGATGTTATAATGTCAGTCTTCACAGGTTGCCAATGATTTGCCAGACATAACACAACTCTATGAGTAAATGATTATAAATATGAGGCACAGATATGGTCAGCGTACAGAACACAGGACATTTGAATGGTATGAGCTCAGTATATTACATGCAGTTCAACACACACATCAGCAACAGCATTTCACTATGCAAATACCCTATATAGGTCTCTCACATTTCTGAGACAAGCATATATATCATAGTTGTATTCACAATTAACATATGGATATTTATGATGTCCCAGTAGCTGGCCTAGCAGTGTTACAGTCAGTATTGTTCAACACACACTCCAGCAGTAGTCATATGTGAGCCATCCTTTCCTGGGGTGATTCAGGGGCATGAGCTGTGATCTATGTCACTGCAGACAGATCAAGTTGCTATGGCCATAGCTTTTGATATATCATTACGGCAAGTTTTGTTGAGAAATATTTGTTGAACTTCCCATTTCCCATTATTACATACCCCCTACTGCATTCCATTACATGCTTACGTGTTTGACATACCTTTTTTTCCTCCAAGTATGGTTGGTTTTATTCCAATATGTGTTGTTTGGTTTTATTGTCTGTCTGTCTCTCGCTCTCTCTCCCAGATGTAGGGTATACATCTCTTTTGCACAGGCATCAGCTTGCCTTTTGTAGGTAATGCTCATGAGAAGCTGCTGGCCTGTGCACCAGTTGGTGTCCCCACTTGCTAACTGCATGCAGAACAGATGTGGTGTTATTCCTATAGCCAATGGAATGGCAATGCACTCCTATAATTGAGTACTTTGTGTGGGCATTGCCCTTTTTCCTTGCCTGTGGGGAGGCCTTCTTGGAGGTGTGTGAACACCAGCATTACAGAGGGTAGCTGGAAATACCTCTTAAATTAAAAACTGCGGAGACAGCCCAACAAACTGAAGGACAATGTTCCAGACATAGAGACAGAATGTAAGTATTGCTGTTATACAGTTGAATTAATGCTAGTTTAACAGGGTTTGTGTGGAAATGGCTTTTCTGCATGATTTTAAGCCTGACAGTGTTATGTGGTTGACATAACTCTCAACTGTAGGGCTATCCGTAGAATGGCCAGATTTTGAACTCTCATGTTTGGTGTGTTCTCAGACATTTTTGTCTTTGGAAAATCAGTAGCATACTGTGGGGATTGGAGTCAATGAATGGTATAATCCATTTGTGTTTCTGACTTCATATCCCCCAGAAAAGATATGTTACAACAAACCTATTACACCAGCATATGTCTCAGTTTATAACAGCAATATTTCACATATGCCCCTGTTTTTGAGCCTCTGTTCCCCAAGTATGTCAGGCTTTGTCCAGATGTCATGCAGTAAGAGGGTGACAGGTAGGATATATCATTATTCAGTGCCTTCATTCCTGATACCATCCCAGTGATGTATCAGACTGCCAGACATGTTATGTGTTAGAGGCCTTATATATGAGGACAAAGCCTGGACATTCTGTGAGACTCTGAACACTTGAGAGGTCTGTGTATTTCTGGTGATTGTTGACAGACTGCCAGGATTGTGTGGCAATGTAGTGTGTCAATGTTAATTGCCCTATGTAGGGGGGTAGCTGTATGTGTTATGGCTCTTATTCATTTTCCTGTGCATGCTGCTCCAGTTTTTGGTGGTCTGTTGGCTGTATAAGTTTGTAGGGGCAGACTGAGACATGTCCCATACCACTGTCAGGTGTTATACTACACTGTGAATTGGGCCAGTATATGTAGGGGTAGTGTGTGAGTGGCAAACATGTTGATGTTTTTGTTCACACAGTCCTTATACAGTACTGTTCATTTGGCTTACCGGTATGTCACTGTGACTGTGGTGGAATTGGTTGTAGGTATGCACTTTCACACTAGTGTCTGTTTTTCAGTGCTGTTACATCCCTGTTGTGCCTGATTATATTTAGAAATACATGTGTAATTCCCCATAGCAGTTTTGGGTTAGTGTTGTGTCAGTCTGACTGTAGTTTGGACAGTGCTTGATAACATGCTTAGCAGCTGAGTTTAGTTTCCCTAATGTGGTGCTATGTCTAGATATTTGTAGGATTTACTATTGCCAGGCCCCCATTAGTGTTGTGTATTTCTGATGCATCAGTGGGATGATGTGAGGATTTAAGTCACTAACTAATGAGATGTAATTGAATTTTGGACTTGTGCTATTTCAGTCAATATATGTTAGGGCAGACAGGAGGGTATTACTGCAGCAACTGTGTCAGCTTATCTACTCCAGTATTTCAGAAATATCCCTATTTTCATGCCTTTCTCCCCCCACTTTGTTACGCTGGGGCCAGATTCATTGCACTAAGGGGTTCTGAGCCTACCTCTCGACTGGCTGGATTGTTTCAGAATGTCCAGGTTTATTGTTCATATTACAGATTCATTATTTTTATTTCCTAGGTAAATCACTGTGATGATCTGAGGATTTCTGACAGTAAATGATGACATAGATTTCAGTTTCAGAACTCACATCCTTCAGAATATGTATGCTGAAACAAACCCTGTCACTCTGGCAACATTCTACATTTATATGAACAATATTTTAAATATGTCCCTAGTTTTGGCCCATGATTTCTTGCACGAAGAGGTTGAGATGTATGGTTCTGGGGTATGACTCCACTACATGTTATGAGCATACATATATATGTATATGTGTATATATATATATATATATATATATATATATATATATATATATATATATATATACACATATATATATATATATATATATATATATATATATATATATATGTAGATATGTGTGTGTGTGTGTGTGTGTATGTATATGTGTATATTTTATATATATATATATATATATATATATATATATATATATATATATATATATTTTTATTTATTTATTTATTTATATTATGCATATATATGCATTTCCATACATATATACATGTGTATATGTGTATATACAAAACCTGACTGATTCTACAGAATCTTTTCCCTATTGTTGAATGACTCTACTGCATGATATGTTTGAAAAAGCATCAGCAATCCTTACAGCTGAAATGGTATAGTGGTACATTGCTCTGACTATGGTGCACAGGGCCCTGCGTTCGAGACTTGGCAAGGCTGATTATTTTGTTGTTGTGCTGCTGTTCCTGATTTTGTTCCTAGTGCTTCAGCTGGATCAATTACAACAACTAAAGGTATTCTGAATGCAAAACCTAGCAACTTTATGCTCAATAATGATAACAGGACTTTAAACGAAAATACAACCCCAGATGCAGTTTCCGGCTCTACTTCCGGTCTTCCGATCACTCAGACCGCAGTAACAACAGAATCTCTGAATGCTAATGCTAGCAATAAGGTCCACCAAACTTCAACTGTAATAAATGGTAACTATAAAGTCTTAAACAGCAATGGGACTAAACCTAAAAACAAAGTAAAGACTTTTCACTCGTCAGCGCCAGAAGCAACATCATATGACCTAAATACTTCTACTAATGTGGATTCTGATTCTTTGGACACGAAAAGAGAAGCAAGTGTTTTTTTAGAAAAAGGCAAGAAAAACAATTTTACTCTGAAGACAGCATTACCGTTCAGGCATCGTGCCAAGAGACTTCCCAACAACGGACAGACATTCAGAATCAATCAAACAGAGGGAACGGTTCCCCTCCACAAAAAGAGACGTATGTAAATTCAGGTCTGGTTGTTAACATTTCTTCTTTTGAATTAGATGCAGATCAGCTTAAATTACTAAATAAAGCGTTATCCTTTATACCTACAAGGAAAGCTGATATTACAGAAATGCTCAAGGACTTAAGGTTACTAGGTAGAAATTTAGCTTTGAAATGTTTGTTTCCAACGAATACAAATAATAACACACATAATATGTATAAACAACCCAATACATTTATTCCGCCTATTCCATCAGATATTCAAAGATTTATGGATGTTTGTGAAACTGCTTTCAGAGATACAGATGCTTCTTCTAGTTTTAATTATTCTTTTTGTAACTTAACTCCAGAAGAGCAGAGAGCCTTACATGAATTACAAAATTTACATTCTGTAGTTTTTAAGCAAGCTGATAAAGGCAGTGGCATAGTCATTTTAGACAAGGAGCTATATGTTCAGCAAATGGAAACACTTTTATTTAACTCAGATACATATCAATGTATTTCAAAAATTACTGTAAATGCTATTATAGACAAAGTGTCTTTTTTGCTATTTGATCTATTAGTCACTGGCCTAATTGACAAATCATTATTTAAGTATTTTAATATTAGCAAACCCACTATTTCTAGTATTTATGGGCTGCCTAAGATTCATAACAACCTTTCTACTCCACCAATGCGACCCATAGTCTCTGGAGCTGGTTGGTGTACTGAACCCCTTTCCATATATGTTGAAGGTAATCTACATGGCCTATTAGAGAATTGTAACACAATACTTAGGGATACTAAGATGTTCCTAGAAAGGTTGCATAACAGAATGGACAGTATAACAGAAGATACAGAGTGTGTCCTTGTTACCATGGACATAGAATCTCTTTTTACTAGCATACCTAATTGTTGGAGTATTGAAATGATAAGAGAATTTCTAACAGCTAATAAATGTTTTACCAACACTAAAACTCAACAAATATGTAGCTTATTAGAAATCATACTAGAAAACAATATTGTTGTTTTTCAAGATCAGTTCTTTTTGCAAAATGTTGGTGTAGCGATGGGGATACCATGTGCAAACAGCTATGCCAATCTGGCTTTAGTTTGCTGGGAAGAGACAAACATACTTTCTGTAAATAATCCATTCTTAGGACAAGTATTGTGGTATGTACGTTTTGTAGATGATGTATTTTTGCTATCGAAAGGTGATGGTACTGACTTTGTATCCTTTGTAGAATATTTACATAATACTACTAACTTTTTGAAATTTTTATACCAGATTTCTGCAACAGATATTAATTTTCTTGACGTACATATCACTAAGTTCTGCTCTAATCATTTAAGCAGCAATATCTATTTTAAACCCACCAGAAAAAATACAATATTACATAAATCCAGTATGCATCTTAGGCATATACCCAGGAATGTACTTAAGGGCCAAGTTTTTAGAACTTTAAGATTACATGACAATGACGAAGATGCAGTTACTGCTCTCAAAAAACTAAAAACAGAATTTTTGGAAAGGGGATAACAAGCAGGGGATATTGATCAAACTATTTCTGATGCTCGGCAACAGAGACACACTAGATGTAGACCGCACTTTCATTCTAGTACTAATAGTGGTAATATAGACACTGAATCTTCTGGCAATAATGTTTTTAGAATTGTTTTTCAATTTGCTAGTAACATTAATCAATATACCAACATTATTAGGAGACACTGGCATTTACTACAAGATGTTCCTAATCTGGTTGGTATAATTGGAAGTACCCCTCATTTTAGTTTTAGAAACAACAAGTCACTGAAGCAGCACTTGTGCAATAGAGATACATATAAAGGCACAAGTAAATCTGTTAGACGGGGTACTTTTCCCTGTAGAACTTGTAGCGCCTGTCCCCATATTTTTAACAAAAGTACATATACACATCCAACTAGGCATTTTACTTTACATTCTAAACAGTATTCAGACTGCAAAACCATAGATGTTGTTTATTTTAGTTTCTGTCAGCAATGCCCAGCATTTTATGTGGGCAAAACTAACAGGCCATTAAAAGTCAGAATTCTAGAACACATTTGTGATATTAGAAATAATAAACAATCTAATGCCCTTGCTAATCATGTTATGCATACAGACACTTCCTATTATTTTAAATTCTTTGTTTTACAACATTTTCATAGAAATTTGAGAGGAGGAGACATTGGAAAATGTTACAGAAAGCCATGAGCAAAGATGGATTTTAAAACTTGATGCTGAATGCTATCCAGGGCTTAATGGGACTTCTTCTTTAATCCCTTTTTTAAAAGCAAGATGTCTTAAGGATTGATTTATTTTAACATGTTTTGTTTTATTCTTAACATTTTTTATGTTGATATATATAAATAAAATATATATATATATATATATATATATATATATATATATATATATATATATGTGTATATATATATATATATATATATATACTTCTTATGTTTATAAAAGGATTTTAGTGGTCTACTAGAAATATCTACATTTATATATTTAATATTCACTGTTTTAAGATAATATGTTTTAAAATAGAGACGTATATATATTTTTTGCTGTCTCTTAATATATGTTTTTGCTATCCCTTTAAATAGTAGCTAATTGTGACATCACTGATTCTGCTTAATTGATGACTAAGCTGTTATTTAAGAGCTGAAGTGCATTTTAACTTTGTCTGATGAAGCAACTACTGTTGTGAAAGCGCTTACCTCTGTTCAGTTTTTTATTTTTGTACTATTAAACGCTATTGTGTGTCACCCTGGTGCACTGTTTTTTTGTTTTTTTGTATTGATTATTTTGTTGCTAGGCAGAACAGTGGCTGTTGGAAACAGAGTGTTTAAAGCAGTTTTAAGCAGCCAGCTGTAAATGGGTTTATGTGGGTTTGCATGACACTAAGTGATGCCAACCCACAGTTAAACATACAGATGCTTAATCTGTGTTAGCTTCACTTAGCATCATGCAAACTCGCTTACTCCTGCTTACACCCAATCTAATTTCTTTAAAATAAAAGAAAAAGCGGTGATAAAAAAAGTGGTGAAAAGGGCCACACAGAGGGAACCACAATATGAAAGATAGCTAGGGATGTGCAGGATGGATGTAGGGAAGGTCCATAGCTGTCCATTTCTTATAAAGCAACAGCTGTGCATTTGTAGAGAATTTGGAGGTGAATTTGGACACTCAAACCCCAGACAGAGGGGTGAGGACAACAGAAATGTGTTGTGAAGCCAACTGTATTGGATTACGTGTCCAGTGGACATGTGTGTGAAATGGGCAGCTATGTATGGGGTGATTTTTTTTGGGGGGGGGGCAGATGCCCTTTTCTTTTTTTTTAAGGTCAGAGAGGGATGTTGGGGAAGGATTGTAGGTACATCTGGGGAGGTAGGTTGGGTAGGGAGGCAGATAAGACAGCAGACACAGGCACTATATGACACATGAGGGGAGTAAACACATTTGATGAGTAGGGTGGTTGGGAATCGGAAGCCCATGGGCCCCCATACAGTTACAGTGGGAATGAGATCCCCACCCATGGGCAGTCACCACTGCACTTTCATGGCCCCAAAGGTGGCTTTGCTGGGGGCTGGACAGGAGGGGTGGCCTGCCTCTTGAGGTTTGCCAGGTGGCCCTCAATCTGGTGCAGCTGCTCTCCAAATTCAGATCAAAGGGTGCTATGCAACAAACCCCAGACCTGACTGTGGGTGATGGCCTCCTGTCTGTGCCCACTTTCAGGGCAGGAAAGTCCCTGTCTGCTGTGGTGGTTCCACCAGAAGGTGGTTCAGGACCAGCAGATGAGGGAGATCTGGGTTGGGTCCCAGATGTGCTGGGGCCTAGTGCCATGGCTAGATGAAAGGGGACAGGTGGATCTGCTGGTATCTGCCTTCCAAATGCTCTATGGTGTTGAGGTTTTACAAAATATGTTGGTTAGCCATGAACAACACATTTCAAGATTAGTTATAACAGCATTCATGAGTGTTCCAATTAACCCCATAAAACAGATTTAAAACAGTTGTACAGCAAACAGAACACATGCATAAATGGAACAACAGTATGCTGATATTACTAGAAACTGCCGATTTATTTTTAAACATTAAATAAAACACACTTTTCATCCTACAATGTTGTTGGACTTCATCAGAAATAACATGTTTGTTATTTCTGATGAAGTCCAACAACATTGTAGGACGAAAAGCATATTTTATTTAATGTTTAAAAATAAATCAGCAGTTTCTAGTAATATCAGCTTTTTTGTGTTTTTGTAACAGTTTGTTTTCTGTTTTTGGTCGTTTATTTTGGAACAACAGTATGCATCTTAACAGCATACTAGTAACATCAATGGAAACAGGCCACCAAAAATGGTATTTGAACAAGATATGTTAACATGCAAGCAATCAAACATATTAACAATAATATAAGTCACAACATTGGGTTGGAGCATAACATACCTGTAGTATATGAGTAATAATTATTGATGCAGATGAGGGGGGGGGGGCAGAAAATTCATTAACAACTGTTTATGCTTCTATTTTCCACCACAGTACTGCTCAATTCTCTATGGGTCTGCCCTCACTTTACATCTACCTATGGCCCATAGCTTCTGTAGCACAAACATACCTATTAAACTGTCAGCCTGGAATGGTATAGGGCAGACTGTGACAACTCTGGGTACATGACTAGAGGGGACTTGTACATGTCAAGGTTACATACCTGGTGCAGGAAGGGTACCCTGAACTGCTGTTATGTGAGTGTGCTACAGGCATACATCAACTGGTTTCCTATGTATGTCCGGGATTATTTGCAGCAGTGACCACCAGCCGTGACAGCGTGACACTTGAGAAACATGTATTGGAAACATGCTCTAAGAGGTTGAGAGGTATGAGATCTGGACAAAGCCATACATACAAGTGGGACAAAGGCCCATAAATATGGGCAATTTTTTGATATTGCTCTTACAAACTTAGAAAGTTGATAAAATTACAGGTATTGCATCTGCATGACTTTTCTGATGGATATGACTTCTGACACTTTATGTCTATCATTATTTTCTAACTTCAGTCTATAATGGTTTGCCACTTATTTGCCATGGTACCACTACTTTACGTAAAATGGACCAGAAATCTGAGACAAATATCTGGACATTCAGTGAATATCTATACAGTTCAGAGGTATGATTTGGGAAGAGTGCCTATTGTATGTACCTGCTGTCATTTGCAGGCATGTGGTGGGACAAGTGAATAGTTGTACACAATTTATTAGTATACCCTTCATACACCTACTGGCAACATTTACTTACCTATTAAACCTGTGGGGAAAATATCTGTTAACACTACCTGACTGTTTTTAAATTAAATTTACTCCTGATTCCTTGTGTGTAGATATGCACACATCTTAGTAACACTCCCTGGATTTGAACCGTGTCTGGGTGTGCAAATGTAACAACTAAGATATTTCTTATCACACTGGACTACTGGGGAACTGCTGTTTCTTCTTTCAATGGTTTATGCCTAATAGTCTCTTGGTTAGACAGTCTAAACTTGTAATTCTGTGATGCATGCATGACAGATAGTTATTGTACTGTGCATTACTCATTTGGATTACTACAACCTGGAAAGCAAAGCTTAACACAAGGCAATGCTGGATGGAACACACTTTGAAACTTGACATATTACTATTCGGGGTTCAGAGCGTAGTGCAGTATTTATTTCACATTTCATTTATATTTCGTTTTACAGCTACACCATCTATGGTTTCTCCTAATAGCTTGTTCACAAATGCACCTCAGTTAATGTATGCTGTTACAGCCATATTTGCTGTCAAGAACCTGTATACATTCTATATATGTCTACAACAACATACCAGAATAAACACAACATTTTTTTAAAGGTCTTTATTGTACTCCAATATTCATTAGTCATACTTTTTTACTTGTTCAGTTCACACAGTAAAAGTATATCTACTAGCAGTAGGCAATGTACTCCTTCTTAGCTATTTTAACAAAATACTGCAAAATAGATTTGTACTCACCAGCCTATTGGTGCAGCCTCAGCAATCTGTCACTGTGGCTTTCCACATTACTAGCCTTCTCTGCTGCAGCTGTAGGGGAGAAAAACACACATTATGCATACCGGTCTATCACATTCTCAGGCTAGTATTTGCTGCAAACTACTTGATAGTGATACTTACACACTACTGGAGCATTCTGGGCCTGTCCATCTTGGATCCAGTGGTCCAAGAGCACCCCCTCCTATGCTTTAGGTCAGCATAGTGGTGCCATACCTGTTCACCAGTCTGGGGGATGCCAGCAGCACTGGTGAGTTCACATGTGAGATGGTCCCAGGCCTCCACTTTGTATTGGGAGCCCTGACACTGACCCTGCAACAGTCTCTTCTCATGTTTTTAACAAGGATTCCAGTCATGACCCTGGACTCCCAAATGCTTCAGCGTTGCACCCAGAAGTGCACTCCCTCTCCAATGTCAGCCATTGTACCTGCACAGATGGACTATAACAGATTATGGCTGTATTCCCACCTGTGCCATGTAAATAGTGTGATATTCCTGTCCTTTGCTGTCATTGGACCATTTTGAAAAAGTTAAGCTCCGCTAAGCAGTGCGCAAACCCACTGAGCTGGTTTAAACACTGCTTAAAGGAGAAGTTGTTGAGCAGTGTTTAACTGTGTGCAAATCCAATTAGCTAAGCTACCTGCTGCTTAGCAATCACATCTTAGCAATGGTTACACTTGCTAAGCATAGCTGAGCATTGCTAACCATTGCTAACTTTTAATTTTTTAAATATATGAGAGGACTGATTTCATTTATTAGGTGTATATCATATACTTTACATGACCTCCCTCTATGTGCTTTTCTTACATTGGCAAGGGGTGTGACTATACTGTATGAGGCACTTGTGTGTACATGGATGGTTTCACATGTTATATGCACTCACACTTACATTGTACACCAGCTACACTACCCTGGTTGACAAAAAAACAGTTGCTACATAATTTAAGTTTACAAAAGTAATTTTAACACTATGTTCCCATAGAAAAATAAGTTGCCTGGTTTGTTACTCGATACATGAACGCCTGCATGAAAAGCCAGGACTCTATCCACTACACTATCTTGGCTTGAAAATTTTAATTGTATATTTGTAAGTTTGGTAAGTGGAGGGCCATAATGCACACATAAGTTTAGCTACACTTAAACATTGCTTAGCAAAGAAAAAATGTATTATTATTATTATTATTATTATTATTATTATTATTATTATTATTATATTATTATGTTATATAAGTGAGCATTGTGGTGTTCTGACAAGTCATTGAGGACTGCAATTGGGAAATAACATCATTCATTTGGCTTTCAGGCTTCTTTCCTTCAGAGACTCCTGCTAATACATATCCTGTTTTCTATCAATTTCTAAGTGTGTGAGGGCAATTTTTCAGAAGTGTCCCTATTTTATTGTCCCACCTCCCCATTATTTGTGCCTTTGTCCACATGGACTGTTGTCAGGGAATATTGGCATACATTTGCTTTTAGACTTCTATCCTTCGGTAATTCATTTTACTGCATGACCTGTTTTCTATCAACTTTCTAAGTTTGTGAGGGCAATATGTGTGTTGTGTCCCCTTTTCAGGGGTTTATCGCCCATTATTTGTGCATTTTCACACATTTCCTGCTTTAGCAGGTTGCGGAAATGTCATATGGCACTTTTACAATGCAGGGGGTGTGTCACAGGACCTGTCACACACCCCCTACATATGGCACTTTTACAATGCAGGGGGTGTGTCACAGAACCTGTCACACACCCCCTGCATTGCTTGCCTGATGATGTATGTATTTCACTGTCCACCGACACTGAAATGATCATTTATATCATTTTGGTGTCCGCTGACACTGAAATACTGGCATAATATTAGAGTAATTCTCTAATATTATGCCAGATCATATTAGAAAGTGCCGTACGACACTTTCTGAGTGCAGGGGGCATGTTCAATGCCCGTGCACTACTTGAACATGCCCCCTGCACTCATTCATGGTTCATGTCCATGTAGGTCGAACCTCTGAGTGCCTTCATGAATATGCAAGGTGCGCTGCTGTGCTAGACGGGCATGAACTACTCCGTGCAAGAATAGTGCTATTCTTGCATGGAGTTTATAGAATCCCAGGGACCTTCTCAGTCACATCTCTTAAGAATACCACTATCTCAGTCGAACCTCATACTAAATTCCTTGGTGTTGTTATAGACGACAGACTTAAGTTTGACATTCATGTTCTACAGGCCATCAAAAAAAAACACATAAAAAACTAGGCCTATTATACAGGAATAAAAAATACCTGACTAAGGACACAAAATCTTTTCTGGCACAAGCATTCTACTGCCTATAGTCTTTTACGCTGCACCTATACTCACTAATCTACCAACCAACCTCATGGCCATACTTGAATCCACCTACAATAAAACTGCCAGATTTTCAGCAAATCTTCTTTACCTCTCCCACCACTGCACTACCCTAAAAAAATCCTCTGTGGCCAAATGTGCAAAACCAACTTTTACTTACTCAACTCCACCTCATACACTCTGTACTAGCTAATCCCTCCCTCTGCCCTGCTCTGTCTACCATAATCTCTCCCTATATTCCCAAATGCTGTCTGTGCAGTGCAGACCAACACCTCCTGGATGTCTATAAGCCCAGCAAGCAAATAGGTAAAATTCTGTTTGGTCATTCAGTTGCCAACACCTGGAGTAAACTTCCCCCAGACCTAAGAACTATCACTAAAAGTTTAAATTAAAAAAAAAAATGCAAAAAGATTACATGATCAAAAAGGTGATTTGCCTTCAACTACTCCAACCTGACCCATTCTGTCTCATCTTTTTCCCTCCTTGATCTCTGTTAATGCAATGCTACAGTAACTATACCCTTTTACTTTTTTCCTTCTGAAGACTACCTACCTAAAAATTCAAAAACTGTCTGTAGCTACAAATAACCTGTTTTCTGTCAAGTAAAATGTATATAGCTAAACTACAGTACATATTTTAACTTATTATTTCCAGTGTGTTAACTGCAGTCTTGCTTTCTATGCGAAAACAACTTTTTTATTACTATGTTAACAACTTTGATTGCTGTTGGTTTTCCATATAAATTCCTTGTTACCATTATTAGTTAAGCTTTATATTTGTATACATTTTATTATGGTTATTAAGTCTGGAACTTTCCTCCTTGGGTGTCTGCTGAAAATGGGATTCTTGCCCAGTCAGACTAACTTGGTTAACAAATGTCAAATAAATAAATAAATATCTCCTGTCTTGATCTGGAGAGAACCCTCTCTATTGTCTTAAACGTTAAAGCTAAGACCAGTGATGAAGAAGGCCCTTACCGACCTGAAAAGACCAAATAAGGAACTTCCATGACCAAGATCCAGCTCGGCTCCAGTGCAGGCATCAGAGCTGAGCTGTCCAAGGTTGAAGCTCTCAGGGGAAGAGAAGGCTCTTAATAAAATTTGAAGTCAACCCTAGCCCTGATAACTTGGCCCAACCTCACAACCCTTCCCAATTCAGTGGAGCTGGAGATGAAAGGGTGAGGGAAACTGTGAAGAGTTGAAACTACCAAGCTCTCAACTCTGACAAGGACCTCTTGTGGGTGTCATTTGGAGCCATGGGCACTATATCAAAAGGGCAGACTGGGGAAGGAGCAATCAATAATCAAGCTGTTGGGACCTGAACTAGAGCCCTTAGTGGGGTAGCTGCTATGAGGTCCCCTAGATGAATCTGTGTCCAGAAAAATTTCTGCGTCATTCTGTCATCAACTTCTGAAGGGCTCTTTGATGATCAAAAGGACCTGAATGAAGATACCATTGAGGGTGGTATGGAAGATCTGTGGGTCAGTCTATCAATCTGCAGTGGTGGAGTGGTTAGCATTGTCACTTCACAGCAAGAGGTACTCAAGTTCGATTCTCGGCTGGGGTGCCTTCTGTGTGGAGTCTGCATGTCCTCCCTGCTTTCACGTGGGTTTCCTCTGGGTGCTCTGTTTTCCTCCCACATTTCAAAGACATGTGCCTGGAGTGTTTCTCCCTGGGCCTCCACTGAAAATGGGCTTTAGACTTTCCAGGTAAACAAATGTTAAATAAATAAATAAATCTTGTGAAATAGGAGAGTGAAGTTGAAGAATGGCCGGTTCTAGTGAAAAACAGCAGGGTGGAGGTGGAGATCGTATCCTAAGCCCAAGATCTTCAGCTCTGTGTTAGAAGGACCTGATGGATCCGGGGATCTCTTGCAAGATTTCTCTCTTTGCTTCTCTATTTTCTTTTCTTTACCCCCCTCTCTCTTTCTCTCATTCCTTAACTTGTCTGGCTTCTCCACAGAAGGAGAAGCTGAAACAGAAGCTGCAGAAGTTGAATCTTCCACTTGGGTATGGTGAATATCTTTAAGCCCTGGCTCCAAAGAACATGCAGGACTTGTGCTCACTGTCTAAGTGGGCAGCCCCTAAACAGTAGACACATAGATTATGTGGGTTTGTGGGAGAATCGTGTGCCTACAGGCTCTGCATTTTATAAATCCAGAGGCCTTGCCAGGCTTTTTTACTAAAACAGCAAATGCAAAAATAATGGAGAACAGCAGCAATCACAACAAGCAATACTAAAGGCAGAAAACTTTAATATTAAGACTAACCCTTATCACACAAAACTTTTTTTTTTTGAGTAGAAGAGGATGAGCAGGGAAAAAAATCTCCCAAAAATGTAATAAAGCTTAGATGAAAGCTAGACCTCAACAGCTGCCTAAGACTGCTAACAGTAACACAACAGGATGCAAATAAACTTCAGAAAACTGATTGTAATAAGAGCTAAAGCACTTATCTCACAGGTGAACACTGAGCCCTCTGTGGTACTCCAGGGGCAGGCGGAGATTGCGGTTAGGGGAGAAGCCTAAGTCCAGGATCCTACAGCATTAAAAAGTGCTGAGGTCGAATCTGATTGCTTCCAATAACCCATCTGTTGAGTTGGATGAAAAAGACAACATTGGATACCAAGATATGTCTATGCAGGACACAAACTGTAGAAGAAACTTTTTACAGCGAAGAAAATAATTTAAGGAAAAACCTAGTAGATTTGCTAGAAATTTATAACTGCATAGATGGATGGATTGAAATATAATAATATATACAAGATACCAAGGCTACTGAAACTAAATAAGACATGGGATATGGTTTCAAAAGATTTGTTCTCAGTGTAAATGATTTACTCTGGTGTAATATACCAAAGTAGGTCACTAACACTGAGAGACATTTTTTTTTAACCTGTCTGCTGGTGTAAACCAAAATATATGTTATACCAAGAGCAAGTCTTTCAGAATCGGGGCAACTTATACCAGAGTAACTCGCTTACAAGGAGAACAGCTGTTTTAGAATGTAGCCCATGGACTGTTAAATATTAATATTAGTACAAAAAAAATGGAACCATAAAGAAAGATCCACCTAAAATAACAGAAATTACCAGGCTGCATAGCAGTACATTACAGCAAAATGACTAACAAATAATCTATTGCCAAAAAACATAAAGTAGTAAAAGGAAAATAAAGGAATAAGTTAATTGCCACCATGGAAACACCTACTAGAAACAACTGTGAAACAAAAGAAGTATCAGTATTGGAAGAATATAGAAAAATAAATCAGTTAAATGAAAGTGTTAGAAAAGTAAACATGCTAAAACAAAACTACGTCAAAACAGATCAAGATATGAGTTACAACATTTCCAATAATAAGTTAAAATTCTCTGCCCAGGCCTGTGGCGATACACTGTGAAATATAAAGTTGCAGCAAGCTGTTTAAGGATGGCCTAAGGAAGTTTTATAGTTAGCTAGAAATAAATAAATAATAAATACATGGCACAACACCAACAATAGAGGAAATTGATATATTTTGGAGAAATTTCTATAAGGACCCTACTGAACATAACACTGAAGCTGAATAGATAAAAGATATAAAGGAAAAAAATAAGAAATTCCAATACAGAGGATATGGATTGGAATGAAATAACTTATCTACTGACATTGATATAAAGTTAAATAAGGCTCCGATCTGGAAAATTCCAAGCCAAGATGCTGTACCCAACTTTTGGTTAAAGGTATTAACATCTTTCCACTATGATTTAGGCTTGGGGGAAAAATTCCATGTTGGAGTGAATGAAGTGAGACTTACCTCCCTGGACTATATGAAGAGAGACATGATTGAACTCACTGAATATGTGTCCCAGGCAGGTATGTTCCTAGCCTTAAGCAGCATTCTACCGTCACCCAGAATGATGCCTCAATACAAACAGAAAATGATTGTTTAACAATTGGCATAGTTTCTGGTGTCATTCCAAGGAGATCCAGCAACTGGCCGCCTGGGAAGACATGATTGACAGACCATGATACTGTGCCAGAGATGATCTGCATCTGTCTCCCTTGTACATCCGGCTTCTGGCAAAGGTTCTTGCCTATCCCATAGTGTCTTTTTAGGCAATGGCATGAGGTCAAAACTACCAACATGAAAATTTCATCAAAATGCAAATTAAAGGTCATATGTTGGACTTGGTATTAACAAACATGAGTAACCACTGCTGCATCCCTACAGTGTCATCCTCCCTGGTAAGAACTGACCACAAAGTGATCACTTTCAAAGTAACTATTTCCCCTGACCCCCAACCCACCTAGGTTCAAACAAAAAACCTTCTCCAATGCTGATTACAACCTTATGAGGGAAGGTATAAACAGTTTCAGAGCCCCCTCCCCCTCCATAGGAACTGACACATATGTTCGGCGTACATCGTAGTAATGTACCAGCATTTATATAGCTGCATGGGATCAGGAACACCAGACAGGACAAAATCATCCTCATCAAGAAAGAGTAAACCTGTCTGATAGACATCTGCAATAAATAAACTCTATAATAAAAAGGAAAAATTGCTGTCCGTCCAGGACCAAGAAGGAGCAGGTGCCTAATTGGAAGTAATCTCTCCTTAGTCTGAACAAGCAAATAAGATCACTGGCAAAATCCTCCAAAGCAAACTTTGAGTCCAAACTGGCCACATCTACTAAAGACAATCATAAGGCCTTCACATATGTCCGCAGTCTCAAAGGAAGCACTCAGATATGCTCAGAACTGGTAGTGAAGGACACCATATACACAAATGCTGTAGATATAGCCAACCTGCTGGCAGACAGGTTCAGTGGAAACTTTACCCCCTGTCCCCAATCAGTAAATCAGGACATCCCCAGCACCTGCCCACCTCTCCTTATCTCTAGGGAGCAAGTCATCACTCAAAGACAAAACTACAGCCTCCATGGGACCCAATAACATCCCAAGCTGCATCCTACATTAACTCAGGCAGGAACCTGCAGCACCATTAGGCACCCTTTTCAACCAAAGCCTGAGTACTGGCTTCATCCCAGATGAGTGTAGGACAGCCACTGTCATCCCTTTGCACCAAGGTGGAGCATCCACTGATCCAGGAAATTATAGACCCATCAGCCTAACTAGCCTGATCTGCAAGGACATGGAACGGATTATCATGGACCTCATTAACAAGGACATTGACAAACTTCTAACACTTGATCCACACAGTTTGGTTTCATCAAGGGGAGGTCATGCCTGCTAAATTTGGTTGACTTCTTTGAGACGGTCACCAAAGCCATGGACAAGAGGAAGATGGTGTACACCACCTATGTTGACCTGGCCAAAGCCTTTGATACTATTTCCTGTTCAGGTATAATAGATAAACTCTCTCAACTAGGCATCAATCTGTATGTTACCAGTAGCAAACTGGTTCACTGATAGAAGCCCCCTAGTCAAAATAGGGGAAGCCCCCTCAAGCAGTAGACCCACAACGAGTGATATACCACAGGGATCAGTCTTAGGGCCTTTGTTGTTTGGAATATACTTTTCTGAGGTGCAGGCCAAAACCAGTTGGCTATGCCTGACCAAGTTTGCAGATGACTGCAAGCTGGGTGCTGTCATCAATTCCCCTAGTGATGTGGACATCTTCCAAGAGAGTCTCACCCAAACAAATGACTGGTGCCAGAAACATGGCCTCAAAGTGAAACTGAGTGGCATCCCCACAAATTATCACATTAAAAACACGGTCCTAAGCATGGAATCTGTCGTGGGGGATCTGGGCACCCAGGTTGATAGCAAACTGACTTTTGGCCACCATGTTGCCTCTGTTGTATGGACAGCTTTTTACATGGTCCACCTCATTAGTAAGGGTATCTCATCCAGGGACAAGGTCATAACATCCCTGTAGTCTTCCCTTATAAGACCCATTATTGAGTACAATGCCCCTTTTGACATGTACCTCACAAAACACATGCAGCAGCTGGAGAGACCACAGAGATTCCTCACCAGGAAAATCCAGGGCCTCAAACATCTACCCTGCATAGATAGGCTAAAAGTCCTGTCCCTCTACTCAGTCTCATACAGACTCCTCAGAGGTGACCTCCGTCTGGCATAAAAAGCAATCTCAGATCCCACCTTGATGAGACTGCTAGATATCTGCTGATATGTCAATAAAACCATACAGTTCATCTGATAAATATCTACAAGCTACAAGTCATTATAACCTTTCAGATGACATATGAATGTATTTTGTTTTTTAGTAAATGTGCAAAAGTAATATTTATAGGAGGTAAATTAAAGAATTAAGAAAATAATGTGGAGGAATGTGATAGAAAAAAATTGAAACAACATGGAGTACATAAATATCTGGGAACAGATGAAGGGATGGCATTGTAGCATGAACAACCGACAGCAAAGCTTAGTAAAGAATATTTCAGAAGATTAAAACTAGCACTGAAACTGCCTTGACATCTAGGAATAAAGTTCAATTTCTAAATCAGCTTGCACTTCATGTTGTAACTTATAGCTTTGGAGTGACTGACTGGCCTCACAAAGATGAATAACCTTGATAAGAAAACAATAAAGTGGCTTCATGCCCTTTAAATGATATACAATAACCAGGATTTGCCAAAATGATGTGTTCCTCTGTCTAAAGTTGGCATGGACCTCCTTGAAATTGACTACACGTATATAATGATTATTGTGGAGTTAAATATTTATTGATATCATTAATAGAGCCAACCATAGTGAAAGTTCTAAACCTTGAAGAAAACAAGTGTAAGATGGCATCCTTGCTTAGGTAATCAAAAGAGAAGTTAGTAAAAGAAAGATTACAAAGAACATAATCAGAAAAAAGGAAAACTGGACATCCTACAATTATAGAAGAAAGTATTGAGAATGATTGCAACAACCACACGTAATGGCTCATGAAAGATAAATTCAAACCAAAACATGAAAGGTAAATATTGGCAGCTCAAGACAGAGGATGACATACCTGATGATTCACAAAATCCACAGACAAGGTAGGTGATACAAACAATTGTAGGTTTCACAGTACTAAACTAGAAACAGTTATGTATATTGTTACTAGCTGAGAAATGTTTATGGCTGAAGGTTTGTATATTGAAATACATAACAATGTGGCAAGGTTAATGCACTGAAGACTGCATAAACATTACAACCTACAGGTAATTGACAGGCAGTGGAAATTTGAACCACAAAGGACAAGTGGAAATGATAAAGCAATGAGTATGTAGGATCATCCCCCACCAGTGTTAAAATGTGGATGCAAGAAAAACAGATACTGCAGTTCAGGAGAAAAAGACAAAAGCAGCATTGATTATTGAAATCGATACAGTCGGCGACTGTAGCATCTTATGACTTGAAAGACAGAGGGAGGATTCATAAAAGTTATCACAAAGTGCACACTATGTGTACACTTTGAACAACCTTTCTGAATGAATAGACAGCAAAAGCACTGTGGTAGGGCTGCTACTGAATGCAGAAACTTACTTCAAGGGGTATAATCCCCCACCCCAATAAAGTTACAAAAATATCAAGACATGCAAAAAGAAATTAGAGCAATATGAAACAAGGACACAAAGTTCCAATCTGATTCAAGACACCCAAATGAATGGCAGAAAGAGGCAATTTGGGTACACTGTGGGTTCTGCAAAGAGCACTGTTGGTGAAAATGAAGGATTGAAATAAAACTGATTTCATGAACGTTTTGAGATCCATTCTTGTCATGGTAATAAAAACCTAAATATCTGGTGAAATTAAACAGACTGTACAGTACTAATATTAGGTCTTAATACTTTTCATAACTTTAATCTTGTACCAGTGCAATTTGGAAATGTGGGTACTTTTTGCAGTGCCAGAGACAGTGCATGTGTATAAGCTTAGATGATGAATTTCCAAGGTTGTGGTGAGGCAGACAATGTCAGGAGCTAGGGAAGTGATTAGCAGACTCTGTCCCAGGTCCAATACTGTTCACTGTGATTGTCTCACGCATATCAGGAAGAAAGAACAGGAACAACCACTTCATACCTCTCAACCTCTTAGCACACGAAATCCGGACAAAGTCAAAAATAGCCAAAATAATTGGGCGAACAAAGGCCCCAAATAGGGACAAATTTTAAATATTGCTGTAATAAACGTAGAAAGTTGATAGAATAAAAGTATTTGTGTTACCATTCATTTTCTGAATAATATGAAGTCTGAAAATCAAATGTCTGCCATTTTTTTATTTTATTTTATTTAACATTTGTTGATTGGGAAGGTCCGACTAGGACAGAGCCTATTTTCATTGCAGGGTCTGGGAGAAACACTCCAGATAAATGTCTTTGGAATGTGGGATGATTGATTTACGATAAAACCACATATTTTATGAGGAACAAACCAAAAACATGAGGCAAAAATATGGACAGTTGAGAGGTATGAACCTCTTTGCTAATAATCCAGTGATAGATGTAGCAGTATAGAATGGGGAAGATTCTAGCAATGGATTTAGAAAGGCTGAACAAATAGGCAGAAGGACGGCAGCTGAGATTCAAGCAAACCAAGACAAAGTGCCGCATTTAAGTCACAACCCTAATGTGACGAATCAGATGGAAGGACGTGAAACTGACAGTAACAAACCAGGAAAAGAATCTGGGAGTGCTGATCATACCTGCACTGGACCACTGGGAATAGTTGTAAGAAAACATTGTCAGTAAGAAACAGAATGCGAGTGTATCCTGAAGGGGAAAACATCAGAAACAAAGTTGAAATGTTTCCACCATATTAGTGCCATAGTCAGATGACACATTCAGTACTGCAGGCAGTTCTGTAGATCATAAAAAGAAAAAGTTATCAAGTAGCTGGCGGGAATTCAGGGTATAGCTACCAGGAATATCTGTGTGATGGAGGAAAAAATATTCTCAGTGCCTAGGAGCTTGACCCATTCTCATATGAATATCGAATAGACAGGAGGGACATGATATTGGTGAACAAGCACTGAGTAACAAATGGGAAAGTACTGAGTGATAAATCTATTCTTCAGTGTGTCCTATTTTTGTTGAAGATGAGTCAAGTCTTTGAGCGTTTGAGAAACCTTTTGTTTTTCAGATGTGTTGAAGATGAAGGACAGCTGGATTTTTAATGGCACAGAATTCTAGACATAAATCGCTGTGCAATAGTCTATAAGAAAAAAGTTTGATTCAAGCCTGTGTCTGTAGTATAGGTCCATTTATACCGGTGTTCTTTTTAGTTAGGAACCTCTAGGGTATTTCTAGGTTGAATAGATGCACACTGAAATGAGCATTATATTCTATCATTTATCTGATCTTGACAGAATATAGAGGAATCATATCTTCTTTTGAACTGCATGAGATACATTTCATTATTAACTGGGATAGACAGAAGGATTTTCTTTTTACTTTTGCCACACGGTGATCAAAAGATAGGGAGTTGTCCAAGAAGAGAGTGAGATCTCAGATTGCTATATCAGTCTGGAGTGGGGAGCTGTCTAGGGTCCCTTTATTTTAGCAAACACAATGAATTGTGAAAGCTGTTTAGTCGAACGTCCTTACGTGAAATGGCAAAATACCGAAAGCACGGGATAGTGATTTTTTTTCTTAGGGAAAAAAATCACTAGGCCGTTTTTGGGACTTTGCCATTTCCTCCACTATAGTGCAATCTCGTAGATGGTATATTTAAGTAGGGGGGTGTGGGAGGTGAAGCCCCCCACTTTATTTTATGTTTTGAATTTTTTTTTTTTTTTATAGATCAGCATTTTTTTTCCCTGGAGAAAAAATCTTTGATCTGTGTGTTTGACATTTTGGGTTTTCGAGGATTGTTGGTCGATTATATAGTGTTCACAAATTCAGTGTGTTCACTTATATAATATAGACCCACTGTCTATACAGTAAGCTGCTGTAGGGATTTGTTTACCGAATTTGATAATTCTACTCCTCTTTAAATTAAACCCATTCCTACTATTATGTGTATAATTTATCCCATGTTGCAATAACATGGTATCAGATGCTGAGTGAATGATATACTCAGCTTGAAGTCTTCTGTGACTGAATTAGTGGTTTGCAGATCAAAGAAGTAGATGCTGAACAGAGAGGGGCCCAGTACTGAGCCCTGAGGAATACCACTAGTCATCATTTTGCTTTCTGGGGTGGCACCTCTTACTTTAACTACAAGGGTTCTATCTGTCAGCCAGTTTGCTATATATCTGGCAACATAATAATTTACATTTATACCTTTAAGCTTATTTACAATTTACACCTGTGGATTTAGTGTCAAAGGTCTTGGCTAGGTCTAGGTATGCTGTATGACTTGTATGGCTGCCATCCATAGCTTCATTGAGTTTCTCAAAGAAGATTATAGGTTCATAGGTTCATAGGTTTATACTAGGCTATCTGCCCTAAGGCATTTATAAGCCTAGCCCAAATTATTGTGGCTTACGCCACCCCTTATATGAAAAAATACTGTGCCCATTAGTTTGTTGTGCCTCTGTCCAGCAGTGACACAGAGATGATTCCTGGGGTAAACCTACGATCTCCCATCCACAGGTCTAGATTTCTCTTGAACAGAGTCAGCGAGGTGCTCTGCCTCACATGGACCGGGATTTTATTCCACAGCATAGGGAGTCTCTGAGTGATAAATCTATCCCTCCAGCACGTCCTATTTATATCCGTGCTAAGGTTTAAGTCGCTTGCTCTAGTGGTTTTGGTGGATTTGGATTTTTGAGGTGGAGCATGTCCATTAATTCCGGGTTGGACATGGCCTTGTATGTCAGGCACATGTCACCTCTGAGCAGACGGTATGCGACTGAATAGAGCTGGAGTTTCTTCAATCTGGCAGCATATGACAGATTTTGGAGTCCCTTTATCCTTTTGGTGAGGAACTTTTGGGGTCTCTCCAATTGCTGCAGATGTCGGGTGAGATACATCCCGAATGGGGCATTGTACTCGATCATTGGTCTGATAAGTGAAGAGTACAGGGGAACAATGACCTCACTAGATCTGGATGTGAATCCCTTCATGATCAGGTGGGCAATGTAGAAGGTCTTTCTAACCACTTTAGCAATGTGAGTGTCAAAAGAAAGGCCACTGTCAACCTGGGTCCCCAGGTCCCTGATAACCTCTTCTGTGCTTAGTGGATTGCCACCTATATGGTAGCTTGGGGTTACCTTGTTTTTCCCGAAGGGTATGACTATACATTTTTGGCGTTTAACTTCAGGCCATGGCTCTGGCACCAGCTATCTGTTTCCGTGAGTCCCTTCTGAAGGATATCCGTGTCCGATGCACTTTCCACTATGGCCCAGTTTGCAGTCGTCTGCAAACTTTGTCAGCCAAAGTCCTCCCATGTTGGCCTGTACTTCTGAGAAGTAGATGCCAAACAATAGGGGCCAAGGACCGAGCCCTGTGGGACACCACTTGTGACCGGCTTGGAGTCTGACACAGCGCCAGCAACTCTAACCCTGTGGGTTCTGTCCTTAAGCCAGTTTGCAACCCATCTTGTGACATATGGGTTTACATTTAAGCTGGTAAGTTTTTCTACAATACCCGAGTGGGGTATTGTGTCGAAGCCTTTGCAAGGTCAAGGTAGGCTGTATGGACTGCCTTTCCCTCATCAATGGCCTTGGTGACTGTTTGAAGAAGTCAACCAAGTTCAAAAGGCATGATCTTCCCTTGACAAAGCCAAACTGGGTCGGGTCCAATGTCTGCAAGTCCCTATATCTTTGTTTATGAGCTCCATTATGATCCTCTCCATAGCTTTGCAGACTAGACTTGTTAAGCTTATGGGCGGTAATTACCAGGGTCCGTAGAGGCACCGCCTTTGTGGAGTGGGACCACAGTTGCCGTCGCCACTCCTTGGGCACGTATCCTGTGGTAAGGCTGAGATTAAACAGCTGCCTTATGTGCGGGTTTAATTCCTCATTTAGCTCGTGTAGCACACAGCCGGGGACATCATCCGGTCCCATTGATGCTGTGTTTTGAGCTTTAGAGAGCAGCTTTCACCTGCGCATTTGAGATGTCCGCAGGCTACACTCGGCTGGGATAGTTATCTCTCCTTTAGGGGGGAGAGGGGGTGAAGTTTGCACTGAACCTGTCTGCCAGTATGTTGGCAATGTCTGTGGGTTCAGTGATTTTTGTATCATTTTGGACTAATTCTGAGCATATCTGGGAGTTTCCACCCAGGTTCCTAACATAGCTGAAAAAGGCCTTATGATTGTCCTTTGAATCCATGGCAATTTTTCTCTCAAAATTGGCCTTAGTTGATTTTATGAGTGCTCGTATTTTTTTACTAATAATGATCAGGGGTGACTTCCCTTTTATGGATTTTGTTCTATCATGTAATAGCTTTCTCCTCTTATTGTAAAGTTTGTTAATGGCTGGGGTCCACCAGACTGGACGTTTGCCCTTTGTGGAAAGAGTCTTGGTTTTATTTGGGATTGCCTGATCCATGCAGTCCTGGAGGTGTTCATAGAAGGCATTTGTAAGGGCTTCCGCAGCTTGGGTTGTGGTTTCCTCTGGCTCAGGGGCCTTGAAGGATACCACACCAGTCTTGAGTAGTGTGAAGTTTGCTTTAGAGAAGTTCTTCACTATGGTCTTTTGCTTGGGGTGGGGCGGATGTGGATTTCCAGTGAGATTAGTTTATGATCAGATCTCACCAATGAGGGATATACTTCCGGTGTGGAGCATTTTGTCCCCATGTTTGTGACAATGAGATCTAGTATATTTTCTCCTCTCGTGGGAACAGTGACTAGCTGTTCCATGGCATTTGAATTTATGAACTCCAGGAACCGTTGGGCTAGAAAGTTAGGGCTTGAGTAATGTTCCCAGTCTATATTCGGTAGTTGAAGTCACCCAATATGATGGTGTTTGGAGATACATTTATACCCTCCAGTGTCTTCAGGAAGGCTGTGTGGGGTTCCTGAGTTTGAGAGGGTGGCCTGTAGCATGCTACAATTTGTAGAGCAGTTTTGCCTATGGTTAGTTGCACCTGGATGGTTTCGAAGCTTCGTGCGTTGCCACCAACCTGGAGGTGTGAGTATCCTTTATGAATATGGATACACCCTCCTTTTGTGGTGTGGTCCGGGTTTTGGGGCGGAGCATGATATGAGGTAAAACCTAATAGTGCCGGGGTGCTCTCAGGAGCCTTGAACCAGGTTTCAGTTACAGCACAGACATCGATGTTCTCCATACTGAGAAGGGCCTCGAGTCGTGCATTTTGAGATTTAGACTTCTGGCATTGAGCAGCATTACCCTCAGTTTCTTCCCATTTTGTTTTCTAGGGTGGTAGGTTTAGAATTTGAGCCTTGCCTAAAAAGGCACTATGGGGGTGGCAAGAGCCTTAGCCAATATCCGGAATCCCAGGGTGACAGGTGCAAGCCGTCCCTTGAAGCAGCGTGGCTTGTCAAGCATGTCATCCCAGGCAGACAGACACTGGATCCCCTTTGAATGACACCAGACATTAAGCCAATTGTTAAAGCTGATCATCTTGTCTCTATATTGTGGCATCATTCTTGGTGAAGGAAGGATACTGCTCAGGGTTAGGGTCATACCTGCCTGGGCTACATAATCAGAGAGCTCCTCTATGTCTCTTTTCATGTAGTCCAGGGAGGTACGTCTCAGGTCGTTCACACCAGCATGGACAATGACTGTGTCATATTTGTACTTGCCATGGAGTGACCGGAGTGCTTGTGTTATGTGGTGGATTCTAGCGCCCGATAGGCAGCTTACTGTGACCCTCTCCTTGTTCAGCCTGGTGAGTGGGACGTCAGTGTGTCTGACTATGGAGTCACCTATGACAAGTATGTTTGGTGTTGTATTTGGCCTTAAGGGCTGTGACTGCTTTGCACACTGCTTTTGTGGTTTATGTGTTGCTTGTGGGGTGTCTTGAGGTAGCAGTTGTTTGGGTGTCTGCTTTGGAGGCCTCTGCTGTTTAGGTAAATTTTTACTCAGAGCCTCCGTGTATGTCTTTGTGTGTTTATGTGTTTGATTCAGTGGAGTGGTAGCATTATGTGAGGCTGGTTTTGTGGTGTGTGTAGTTGCCTTCTCCTCCTGTCTGGTCTTGCCAGTCCTGAGTTGAGAGAGCTCAGCCTCCAGTTTGGCTAAATAGCTGCATCTCTCACAAGTATTTGTGTTATGTGGGAGGAGGAGAGGGTTGTCTGTGTACATGAGGCAGTTATAACATTGCCTCAAGATTCCCAGATTCACCAGCTGGACCAGAGAGGAGATTGACAACTGACCTTTGGACATGCTAGAATAATATTGGGAAATCCTTAATTGAAAACAAGGGCCAGTGGGGAGTGAGGGTGTAGTGCTTTTAATTTTTAGTGCTGACTTATATAATTGCTTTAGTGAGCAAGTGCCAGGTAACTTGAGTGCAATGTGTTACAAGTAACTAAATGCAAAATGACAAACAGTAACTTTCTTTCAAGTGAAACAAGGAAATAAGTACAGTAAGCAATGCAGATATCACTAGTGATCCACAGAAGCTGAGAAGTTGCGTATTAGGTGGAATTAGCTTCCAGGAAATAACAAGCAAACAAACAACAAGCATATAAACAAAGCTAGATTCAGTAGGCCTGGATCTAGTCTATGCTAGAGCAAACAAGGTGAACCAATTTCAGTAAGATACAGTTCAAATATTCAGGCACTATAAACCTTTAACCAGAAAATTCCCAGCTCAGAAGGGCAGAGTCCAGCCTCTTCTCCCACAAGAGTGCAGACCACGAACCTTCTTAATGTAAAATAACTGGCCTGAAGCCCAAGTGCCTAAGCCAGAACTAATACACTTGGACACTGGGCTCTCAATCAGCAGTTCCCAACTTAGAAGGATGAAAGCTACCTGTCCTGCCACCACAGTGCTTGCCACAAACCTTCCTAATGTAAAACAACTGTTCTGAAGCCCAAGTGCTTAATCCAAAAGACTTGAATGATAGCTACACTTTAATCAAGTTACAACCAAGCAGTAATAAATACCATTGAATACTTTAGAGAATGTCTGGATTAGTGCTCAAGTTACACAAACAAAGCTAGATCCAGCAGGCCCGAATCCAGTCTATGCCACAGCAAACAAGGCACCAACTTCAGTAAGGAACAGTTCAGATATGCATGCACTATAAGCCTTTAACCAGAAATTCCCAGCTCAGAAGGGCAGAGTCCAGCCTCTCCTCCCACAAGAGTGCAGACCACGAACCCTCTTAATGTAAAATAACTGGCTTGAAAGCCCAAGTGCTTAAACCAGAATTAATACACTTTTAGAATAACAGACACTGAGCCCTCAATCAGCAGTTCTCAACCTAGAAGGATGTAAGCTACCTGTTCTGCCACAACAGTGCAGACCACAAACCCTCTCAGTGCAAAACAACTAACTGGTCCGAAGCCCAAGTGTTTAAACCAAAAGGCTTAGAATGAGTTACACCAAGCAGTAATAAATACAATTGAGTATTTTAAGATGATGCAAAAGTAAAAAGAAGTAGGTAAAACACAAGTACAGTAAAAGCAGATGAATTTTTTTTTTTTTTTTTTCTGAACAAGTGCTGAGATCAAAGAAACAGATTTGAGTGCTGAAACTAGAAAACTGGCTAGTTATAAGAAATAAACAAGTTAGAAGGCTTCCCTCAAACACAGAAGGGCTTGGGGGCTCAGAAGCCTACAAATAGTCTGTACCACTTAACAAGAAAGGCAGGAAATAAGCTTAATTTTTTTTTTTTTTTTTTCTATTTCCCAGATGCTCTCTTTGTACACAGTAGGAGTGCCTGAAATCAGAATATGATCTCACTGCACTCAGTTGAGTGAGCAAATGAGATGGGCCCAGAGGCAGGCTGAGGGGCGGGCAGTTGAAGAGCAGAATAACTTCAGATAAAAATTCCTTCAACACTCCTTCATACACAGTTTAAATCAATTTAAATACTGTATTTTTAAAAAAAAAAAGTGCAGAAAAAGGTACTTAAATTCTCTTATATGTCCAGTTGAATATAACCAAGTTTTTAGCTGGCCAAGCTGAAGTTTTAAAGCAGGAATTATTTCACATGCACCAGTTTAAATATGCAAGGACAGGAAATCAAAGAATGTGGCTACCCCCACACCTGTAATTACTAGCAAATAACAAAATTCAGCCAACACTAGCTTTAGTTCAAGTTACTGAAGAGCAGAATAACTTCAGATAAAAATTCCTTCAACACTCCTTCATACACAGTTTAAATCAATTTAAATACTGTATTTTTTTAAAAAAAGTGCAGAAAAAGGTACTTAAATTCTCTTATACGTCCAGTTGAATATAACCAAGTTTTTAGCTGGCCAAGCTGAAGTTTTAAAGCAGGAATTATTTCACATGCACCAGTTTAAATATGCAAGGACAGGAAATCAAAGAATGTGGCTACCCCCACACCTGTAATTACTAGCAAATAACAAAATTCAGCCAACACTAGCTTTAGTTCAAGTTACTGAAGAGCAGAATAACTTCAGATAAAAATTCCTTCAACACTCCTTCATACACAGTTTAAATCAATTTAAATACTGTATTTTTAAAAAAAAAAAAGTGCAGAAAAAGGTACTTAAATTCTCTTATACGTCCATTACCAAGTTTAGTACACATAATCTCTTGATAAAACCATAGTGCTTCAGGTCTAGAGCAGTAAGATTAGTACACACAACATCCTTTTATAAAACCATAGAGCTGCAGGTCTAGAACAATAAGTTTAGTATCCATGACCACATTTTATAAAACCATAGAGCTGCAGGTCTAGAACAATAAGTTTAGTACACACAACTTCCTTCGATAAAACCATAGTGATGCAGGTCTAGAGCAGTAAGTTTAGTACACATGACCTCCTTCGATAAAATCAATGTTGCAGATCTAGAACAATACGTTTAGTACACACAACTTCCTTTGATAAAATCACACTGTTGCAGGTTTAGAGCAATACGTTTTGTACATATGACCTCCTTTGTTAAAACCATAGTACTGCAGGTCTAGATCAATAAGTTTAATACACATTACCTGCTTTAATACAACCATAGTGCTGCAGTCTAGAGCAGTAAGTTTAGTACACATAACTTCCTTTTTTAAACCATAGTCCTGCAGGTCTAGAACAATAAGTTTACTACACATGACCTCCTTTGTTAAACCATAGTGCTGCAGTCTAGAGCAATAGGTTTAGTACACATAACTTCATTTGTTAAACTATAGTGCTGCAGGTCTAGAACAATAGGTTTAGTACACATGACCTCCTTTGTTAAACCATAGTGCTGCAGTCTAGAGCACTAAGACTTTTTTTCATATTGTTGCTAATAAAACCAGATATAATACAAATCTGGGTTTATAGTAATATGTTTCCTTCTTTCTTTGCATTGCTATGATGTAACTCCTGTAGCTGCAATGTTGGTAAATTGTGACAATTTTTTTTTTCACATATTGTTGTCATCTTGACTAAGGGCAGCCATAGTGGTGCAGTGGTTAGTGTTGCCACCTCACAGCAAGAGATTCTCTGGTTCAATTCTCTGCTGGGGTGCTTTCTGTGTGAAGTCTGCATCTCCTTCCATGCGGTCGCATGGGTTTACTCCGGGTGCTCCGGTTTCCTCTCACATCCCGAAGACATGCTGTAGGTCGATTGGACATTCTAAATTAGTCCTAGGTGTGAGCATGTACATGTGTGTGCCTTCTGTGGAAATTTGGGTGCTGGCCTGACAACTCGACACCATAAAACTCCACTGCCAATCATTCTGTGGACCGTTGTTCCGCTGTGGAGACCCTTTACCGGAAGAAGAAGTTGTTATCTTGAATAAAGTGTGTGAATTACAAAAATGAAAGAAATAAGAAAATCAGAAGTAATATTATGACAATATGGAAAATACAAGGGTAATCTTTATTGAATTTTAGAAATACTGTTAATCTTTCCATTTTTCTTACACACACAGATATACAAATACACCCTCACACAAATAAACAAACTATTTTATATGAGTGTTATACATTTTAATGGTGCCTGCATTTCTTGTGTGCTGCAATGGTGGTTTTATTTATTGCTGGTGTACTTTATTGAATTATGTTACTGGGCCGGATTCACGAAGGCTTGCACGGAGTCTAAGAGTAGAGTAAGACTCCATGCAGCCTTCGCAATCCAGGAACAGCCCAAAGTCTGTGTAAGAGACAAGCTAAAATGGCTCTTACATGGAGTGGGCGTGGATAAGCTAATCACCTCACTTACAGCCGAATAGCATGCAAATGAGGATGATTAGCGATCCAGGAAGCCCAGAACAGCCCGTGTAAGAGCCGTTTTAGCTGCAGAAATGTACTCAGTTGACAACTGAGTAAGTTTCTGCAAAAACTGTAATGGAGCCATGTCAGCTCCAAATAAAGGGTGCATATGTGTCAGGCAGCATGCCAATGGCCAAATATGTGGCCATTGGCAAAGTAACCTGATAACCTGATGCAAATATATTAAAAATATATATATTTTTTTGGCAATTGCCGATGTTTAAACCCAGCGCAGCCCCGCGCAAACAGGCTGCGCTGTATAAAACATAAAAACGAAGGTTTTAAACCTACAAATGTAGGTTTTATGCAATACATGGAATGTCAATGCAGGGACCAGCAGACCAAAACCAACATGGCCACCGTGTAGTGGTTGCTAAGGGGGGAAGCTGAGTCTAAGAGATGTAACTAAGCATTAGTAGGCAATCTAATGCAAATGAATGTTAGGATACTGAATTCCACTGTCACATAGCAAATGAGCACAGTCTGAGTAGTGTAAGAGTTACAGAAGGGGGAGGAACAGAGTAGGAGATAGGTGACATCACAGGGGGGAATTGTAGAAAGAAATGCAGTTCATTGGAGGTCAGAGTTACATGACAGATGTCAAACAGATATCATGGAAAGGGGTGTGCCACTAACTAAGCATGAGAAACTCAAGAAATGGAAGGTGTACACTGTTGCCTACACCAAAGTTTCTTGCTGGATGTGTATGCGCACGTTTGCGCGCCATGAAGCGCGAGTAAGGCAGTGTGCGCGCGTGTAAGGCAGACTGAGCATGTGGGAGCATGTTGGGAGATGTTTAACACTGTTTGCGTGAGCGTGCACGCGTTTTAATCCGAATAAGCAGATTCTGAACCATGTAAGCATGTGTGCGCGCGTGTAAGCCACTGTGAGCGTCTTTCTGCTGGTGTGCACACGGTTCCTCCCTGAGGAAACAGAGAGGAAAAATGAAGCAATAGATTTAGTAGGAAGCTAGCAGGGAATACTGCTGGAGCTAGCAGGTGAAAACAATTAGATGCAGGCAATTACACAGGCAGAATAGTAGCCCAGCCCAGCACTTAAAACTCTGCAAACAGCAGTGCAGGATATTTCTCTCAAGAGACACTGCAAGACAGGAGTTAAGCTATCAGAAGTGAAAACTGAAAAAGCTGAACTCAGAGCAGAAATGTTAGGGGCTGCCATAGCTGTCATAATGAGACATAGGCAACTTGCTGAGGGTGGTGACAATGCAGATGGTGCCAGACAACCTACAGTGAGGAGACGGAAAAGAGTGTACAGGCCCAGGGTCACCTACCACGGGTTACATGAGCTGGAGATAGTAGAGCGCTATAGAGTGGACAGAGACCTCCTGCAGCAAATAGTGGAGCTGTGCAGGCCACACCTCACACACAGAACCAACAGAGGGGAACCCATCCCAGTGGAAACCAAGGTATGTATTGGCCTAAGAATACTAGCAACAGGTACCTTCCAGAGACCAACTGGTGATATGATGGGGATATCACAGGCATCAGCCTCCAGGGTACTGCACCAGTTCCTGGATGCCATGTCAGCACATGTCGGTGATCATGTATATTTCCCCAATGCCCGTGAGGTATTGGCCAGCAATATGCGTCTCTTCCAGCAAATAGCGGAATACCCTGAGGTACTGGGTGCAATAGACTGCACGCACATACGCATCAAAGCACCAGCCGGTGAGTGGGGTAGGGCATACATCAACCACAAGGGCTTCCCCTCCATCAACTGCCAGGTCGTGTGTGATGCCCAGGGCATAATAATGAATGTGTGTGCTGGATGTCCTGGGAGCTACCATGATTCCCACATCTGGCATTTGACGCAGCTGTACCAGACATTTGCCAATGGGGACATCCCGCATGGACACCTAGTGGGGGATGCAGGTTATGCACTAGAGCTGTGGCTGAAGACACCCATCAGAAACGCACACACACCTGAACAGGAACGCCATAATGAGGCACACGCACAAACACGTAATGTAATAGAGCGTGTGTTTGGGCTGCTCAAGTCACAGTTCCGGTGTCTGGACACATCTGGTGGAGCCTTGCAGTACACACCAACTACATGTACCCAAATTGTCATGGTATGTGCTATGCTACATAATATGAT
This sequence comes from Protopterus annectens, assembly GCF_019279795.1. NCBI lineage: Eukaryota > Metazoa > Chordata > Ceratodontiformes > Protopteridae > Protopterus > Protopterus annectens. The sequence continues at coordinate 95,427,108 of NC_056749.1, forward strand.
CTTGCGAAAACAGCTGCAGCAGGACCAGCATAGGGTCGGGCCAAACAGCCCCCCACCATTGCCAAGGCCATCACAGGCAGAGCGTGACTCAGAGGAGGAACAACCTGAGCCTGCCCCAGTAGGCAGAAGGAGGCGTGCCCAGTATGCCCTGGCCTTGGCAAAGAGGCAATGCATAGCACATACACTGGCTCAGTAGGAACCCTGGGAATGATACACCTCTCTGACTCACTCATATAGTAACAGGGATGCCTAACATGACACAACCTGCTCTCAAACATGTACAGGGAAGTGTAATATGCGCATCCGACAGAGGCAGCCCTGCAGCACCACCTGAGGCATGAATGCTATGTGTTAAGTAATGTAACACCATGTACTATATGCACACCTGAGGACCCTGACTAACATCCTACCCTCACCAAGCATCATGCCACAACATGACAATGAGATGATCAAGTGCAATAATTGACGGAAGTATTGCAGTTAGTCAAAAGGGATCCAATGTGTGCCAGTCTGGGATGACATGCTGAGCATGACATGATGCACCACCTGCTAGGACTGGCGTACACCTATCAGTGCAGGCCATATGGATACTGGCAAAGGCTGTTTTTACCCACAGTGTGCCCTGAATAGGTAAGGCTCAAAACATAAACCTATCTCCATAGGTATCAGAAGGGATAAGAATAAGATAAGGGATAAGTTGAAACAGCAAGATGCATGCAGTCTAAACTCACCCAGTATGGAGAATGGTGATATCTGCGCTGTAACAGAAAACTGAGCCAAGGCTCACAACAGCACCCTAACACTACCAGGTTACACCTCATACTGTGCTGTACAGCCTCAAAACATGGAACAAGCTACAAAGGAGGGTGACTAGCAAGAATTGTCAAGGATAACCACACCCCATGTTGGTACCACAACAAAAAGCAGCATGGACTAGCCATGGTCAAGTAACAGTGGCTAAAACTGCCCCCCAGTTTATAGCCTGCTACAGACTACTGTCCCAACACCAGGAACTGCACATGGCCTATGCTGGAATACATGAATATATCAAGTCCTCCAAACCACATTATATTGGGTGACTGAAAATACCCAGACATAGACTGGGAGCATTATACTATCTCCAACAGTGTAGGACAAAAGTTCATAGAATCCATAGACCAAAAGGCCCAGGAACAATGTACCACTCCCACAAGAGGGGTGAGCATACTGGATGTGATAATCAGCAACATGGGTACTGGATGGCAAGACGAGAAGTGTATTGCTCACTGGTAAAACCAGACCATAGAGTAATCACACTGGATATACAAATCCTGACCACAGTCTCTGGCAAGAAAACCACAGTGGAAAACATGTGTAAAGCAATATTTGCACTCCTCCAAACTGATGTGGAATGCATTAAAGGTCCTGTGCAGGTGCAAAATATGGGCCACACCTCAGAACCTGTAATACAGCCATTCCATGAACACTGCCAGGAATGCTTGGATTATGCAATCCTAAATAAAAACAAGACACAATGCCATACACGCAGGAATCTGGCATGGTGGACACCAGCCATAACCAAACCATGCAAGAGAATGAGGAAGCTACTACATGATAGAGCAAACATAAACAATGAAGTAATCACTGATCAGTAGTATGGCAATAAAATCTGTCCACACATACAATCCACTAAGGCCAGCCACAACAAGTTGAATCTGTGAATCCTGAGGCAATGTTACACCTGCCCCAAGTACACAGACAACCCCCAACTCCACCCAAGAAATACAAATATATGTGAGAGATGCAACCAGCTATCCAAACTGGAGTCTGAGCTCCCTCAACTCAGTACTCCCAAAACTAGTCAGGAGGAGAAGGTAACCACACACACCACAAACACAGTCCCACATAGACCTATCACAACTGCAAACCAAACACATAAACACAGAAAAACATTCCCGGATGCACAAATTACAAACACAGCACACCAACAGAGGCCTCTAAAGCAGACACCCAATCAAACAACCTCCAAACATAGCACATGCAACACATAGTACACAAAGCTGGTGTGCCAAACAGTCACAGGCCAGAAGGAGAAACAACATGCCTGATACAATTGTAATAGGTGACTCCATAGTCAGACACACTGCTGTCCTGCACACCAGACTGAACAAGGGAAAGGGTACAGTAAGCTGCCTGTAGGCTGCCACAATACGCCACATAACAGAAGTATGTAGGTCACTCCAAAGCAAGTATAAATATGATGCAGTCATAGTCCATGCTGGTGTGAATGACCTGAGATGTACCTCCCTAGACTACATGAAAAGAGACATAGATGAGCTCTCTGATTATGTAGTCCAGGCCGGTATGACACTCACCGTTTACAGCATCCTACCCTTACCAAGAATAATGCCACAGTACAAACACAGAATGATCAGTCATAGCAAGTGGCACACTTACTGGTGTCATTCCAAGGGGATCCAATGTCTGTCTGCTTGGGATGTCATGCTTGACAAGCCACGCAGCTGTTCTTGGGATGGCTTGCACCTGTTACCCTGGGCATCTGAATATTGGATAAGGCCTTTGCCACCTCCATAGAGCCTTTTGTAGGCAAGGCTGAAAAGACTGACCCACCACCCTAGAAAACATAAGTGGAAAGAAACATAAGGGTAATGCTGACCAATGCCAGATGTGTAAACCCCAATATGCATGCTCCCAAGACCATCCCCAGTATGGAGAACATCGATGTCTGTGCAGTGAAAGAAACCTGCTGCAAGCCTCCTGACAGCACACCAGCACTACCAGGTTATACCACGTATCATGTGTCATGGCCCCAAAACCTGGAACAAAACATAAAAGGAGGGGGAGTATCCATATTCAGCACAGACACCCATATGTCCAGGTAACTGACAATGCACAAGGCATTGCAGTCCACCCATGTGCAACTAACTGTAGGCAAGACTGCTGTACAGTCTGTAGCATGCTACAGACCACACTCTCACACACAGGAACCCCACCCAGCCATTCTGAAGACACTGGACAGTATGAATGTCCCACCAAATACCAAACAAGGTACCACAAATTACCACATAGGTGGTAAACCATTATGTATGGAAGGAGTAACCAGGGATCTAGGGACACAAGTGGACAGTAACCTGTTATGTGACACCCACATTGCCAATGTGGCTAGGAAGACTGTCTACATTTGACACCGTATCAGGAAAGGATTCACATCTACGTCAACAGAGGTCTTTGTGCCCCTATACTGTTCTCTAATTACACCCATAATCTAGTACAATGCCTCATATGGGATGTGCCTTACCTGACACCTGCAGCAGTTAGAAAGACCTCAAAGGTACCTCACCAAGAGGATAAAGGGTCTCAAATATATGTCATATGCTGCCTGGCTGTAGACACCTCAGCTGAATGCAGTCACATACTGCCTACACAGAGGCATTGCATGCCTGTTGTAGAAGGCCATGCCCAACACAGGAGTAATGGACATGCTCCACCCCAGAAAACTCAAATTCATCGCAGCTGTGAGAGTGAGAGATGTCAACCTCAACAAATAATGAAATAGGATGTGCTGGTGGGACAGATACATAATCCAGAGGCTCCCCACACCCTGGACCAGAATCCCACTCCATGTTAGGCAGAGCCCCTCACTGACACTCTTCAACAGAAATCTTGCCAAGTGGATGGATGATTGTAGAGTTACACTGGGGGTCTTCACTGTGTCATGTCCAGACAGAGGCACAGCAAAGCAAATCATAAATGGCCATAATATTCACATAGCAAGGGGTGGCAAAAGCCACGCACACTCTGGCTAGGCTAATAAATGCCCTAGGGTGGATAGCCTAGTATTAACCTATGAACCTATGAAGTAACAAATTGTACAGGACACTAAGGATAATCCCAAGGCTTTCACAACTGATGGCAGGAACCATGTTAGGAATTCACAGATATGCTCTGAATCTCACAAATATCACAAACACACACACATATTGCCAACATACATCCTGACAGGTGCAGTGCAACCCCCCCCCCCCAAATGCAGAATATCTATCCCAGCAGACTGCTGGCCCCCTGACATTGCAGATGCTGAAGTAACAGCCAACATCTACAAAGCAAAACACACAGCAGCAATGGTATGAGATGGTGTCCTGGGCTTAGTGCAACATGGACTCCAAGATGAATGGAATGCCAAACCACACTACTGCTCAATGTCAGCCTTACCACAGAATATGTCCCCAAAGAGCAGTGTACAACAACAGTGGTCCTTCTCAACAAAGGTGTTGCCTGAATGGATACTGAAAACTACTACCCCAGAATCCTGAGAAGCTCGGTCTGCACAGCTATGGAAAGGATCAGCATATACCACAGACATAAAGATATTGGGGACCTACTGACACTGGACCCTACCCAGTGTGGCTTTCTTAAGTGCAGATCCTGCCCCTAAACATGTTTGACTCAATTGAAACAGTCATTAAGGTCATTGATGAGGGCAATGTGGTCCGCACAGCATAGCTGGACCTTGCAAAGGCTTCTATACAATACCCTATGTGTTCATTATAGATAAGCTCACCAGCTTAAATATAAACCCCTATGTCAGTAGAGGGGTTGCAAACCAGACCAAGGACAGAACAGACATGGTCAGACATGCTGCAGCCATGTCAGACTACAAACCAGATATAACTGGCATCCCACAAGGCTTGGTCCTGGGATCTCCCTCATCTGGTATATATGTCCCATAGGTACAGGCAAACATGGAAGGACTGTGTCCGAACATGTTTGCAGAGGACTACAAACTGCTCACCACATATGATCCACCAGCTGACACAAGCATCCCACAAAAGGGCCACATAGAAACAGACAACTGGTGCCATAGCCATGTCAGCAAGCTAATTGCAGAAACGTGTATAGTCAACCCCGTGGATATACAGTAAGTGCCCACCAATTACCACATAGGTGTTAACCCATTATGTAGTTAACATGTAATGAGAGACCTGGGGACACAAGGTGATGGATATCCTGCAGTGGACAAACATGTGCTGTAGTGTTTACGGAAACATACCATATACCCACCTAATCATGAAGGTTGTCAGATCTAGATAAGGGGAGGTCATTGTGGCTCTGCAGTCATCCTTCATCAGTGGTACAATTGACTACAAGAGCCCCTGTGAGATATACCTCAGCAGACATCTCCATCAACCGTAAAGTCCCCAACAGTACCTCACCAGGAGTATCAAAGAGCTTGCACAGATGGCATGTGTTGCCTGTGTTGCTGGTATCAATAAACATGCTGCACCTTGTACAATCTGAATGGCAGTGAGCTATGCACATGAGAGACCTGAACCCCAGCACTGACTTACATAGGACAAGCTGTACTACATGATCCATAACACAGAAGCCACCCCCACCCATGAGTGAACCCCCAGTACAGGCTACCCATAGAGTCACTTATCAATCTTCCTCAATGGGAATCTTGATGAGTGGATGGGAGATGTTAGCTTTATCCTGGGTATCACTGTCATGTCACAGGTAGACAGAGGCACAGTATACAAACCATGACATATGTCATGGCAAACTCCACTTACAATGTGTGTTGAAGGACAAACACACTCTCCAACTAGCATTAGACATGGACTAGGGCACATTGCTAGTGTTTGCAAATGTACACCTATGTTGTGGAATACACTACCAATGTTGGACAAGCCTGGTTTAAGTAGTTCATATCTGAACAGAATGCAACATGGTCAGATGTACACAACTGGCCCCTAACCAGGTTGTTGTGCTCACTATCGAAGTGTAAAGCAGTGATAGCACTAAAGCCCAGGATACTGTCCACCACAGTCAAAGTACTACCAGTACACTATACAGTACTACAGTGTTAGGTCAGTGTGAAAGGATGTTGACAACTCTATGCAAAGTATCCCATGCAAACACTGCAGGCACAGTATAATCCTGTTGTGTTCACACACAAAGCAGTTGTACAGTAACTACACAACATGACACACAACACACAACCATAAACGGGTGATATTTGTTGAAGTTCACACTCATCCACAAATGTGGTGGGCTGCAGAGTCCAACATATGGAATGCTCACACTGGGCATGCTCACACACTTTGATAAATGAGACATATGTCAGACAACATGCCATGGGAAGGCTGAACTGGGCATGCTCACACACTTAGGCCAAATCTCAGTTTAGCAGTTTGACACACATATCTGGTATTTTTATGTGTTATTCCAGGAACCGACCACATTACAGCAGTCTGCCCAGTGCACACAGTTAAATGACTACAGAGACATACGTGATATAGTGGATCCCTCCCATATGCAAACATCTTCCACAGATGCACAAGTTGTTCATACAAACAGGGAATGCTATGGCAATAAAGATATGCAAACAGTCTACCAGCAACAAATAATGTGCATTTGACAATTAAACATATGGGTGTAGAGGTCAACACTAGGCTGTTTGCCCTAGGGAATGACAGCTAAGCCAGATTGTGCTTGGTGTCTGCCTCCCCACAGGATGCACATTCCCCTTTCTAAACACCGATGATGTCAGCACCCTATAAGTACAGCAGGAGAAAATAAACTTCCCAGTAATGCAAATAACACGCTCTGCTACTGCGTCTGTCAAAAGTGTCATAACATAGTTAGGTAGGGGTTTGAATCCTGCAAATGATCAGTGTGTGAGTGGGGTTGGTGTGTGTGTAAGTCTGTGGGAGAGAAATGTCCCTTTTGGCAACTAGGAGAACACACTACAGGATGCACATTCCCCTTTCTAAACACTGATGATGTCAGCACTCTATAAGTATAGCAGGAGAAGGGAAACCTCCCAGTAATGCGAATAGCGTGCTCTGCTAATGCGTCTGTCACAAGTGTCGTAACATAGTTAGGTAGGTGTTTGAATTCTGCAAGTGTGTGTGCTTGTTTGAGGGGGGTTAGTGTGTGTGAGGGAATTGTCCCTTTTGGCAACTAGGAGAACAGACTACAGGATGCACATTTCCCTTTCTAAACACTGATGATGTCAGCACCCTATAAGTACAGCAAGAGAAGGAAAACCTCCCAGGAATGTGAATAGCACACTCTGCTACTGTGTCCGTCTCGAGTGTCATAACATAGTCAGATAGGGGTTTGAATCCTGCAAATGGCAAGTGTGTGTTTTTGGCTGAGGGGGGTAAGTGTGTGTGAGGGAAATGTCCCTTTTGGCAACTAGGTGAACAGACTACAAGATGCACATTCCCTTTTCTAAACACCGATAATGTCAGCACTCTATAGTATAGCAGGAGAAGGGAAACCTCCCAGTAATGCAAATAGCGCGCTCTGCTAATGCATCCATCTCAAGTGTCATAACATAGTTAGGTAGGTGTTTGAATCCTGCAAGTGTGTGTGTTTGTTTGAGGGGGGTTGGTGTGTGTGAGGGAAATGTCCCTTTTGGCAACTAGGAGAACAGACTACAGGATGCACATTTCCCTTTCTAAACACTGATGATGTCAGCACCCTATAAGTACAGCAAGAGAAGAAAAACCTCCCAGTAATGCGAATAGCACATGCTGCTAATGTGTCCGTCTTGAGTGTCATAACATAGTCAGATAAGGGTTTGAATCCTGCAAATGGCAAGTGTGTGTTTTTGGCTGAGGGGGGTTAGTGTGTGTGAGGACAATGTCCCTTTTGGCAGCTAGGTGAACAGACTACAGGATGCACATTTCCCTTTCTAAACACTGATGATGTCAGCACCCTATAAGTACAGCAAGAGAACAAAAGCCTCCCAGTAATGCGAATAGCACACTCTGCTAATGTGTCCATCTCAAGTGTCATAACATAGTCAGATAGGGGTTTGAATCCTGCAAATGGCAAGTGTGTGTTGTGTGTGTGAGGACAATGTCCCTTTTGGCATCTAGGTGAACAGACTACAGGATGCACATTCCCCTTTCTAAACACTGTTCAGCTGAAGGCCATGGCTGTGGCACAACTCGTAACCGGTTTGGAGTCTGGCATGGCTCCAGCAATTCTAACCATGTGGGTTCTGTCCTTGAGCCACTGTGCAATCCATCTAGTGACATAGGGGCTTATATTTAAGCTGGTGAGCTTCTCTAGAATGCCCAAGTGGAGTATTGTTGTGAAGGCTTTTGCTAGGTCCAGGTAGGCTGTGTGAACCACCTTCCCCTCGTCAATGGCCTTGGTGACTGTTCCAAAGAAATCAACCAGGTTAAACCTGGTAGTGCTGGTGTGCTCTCAGTAGCCCTGAACCAGGCATCTGTTACTGCACAGATATCGATGTTCTCCATGCCAAGGAGTGTTTTGGGTGCATGCATCTGGAGGTTTAGACTTCTGACGTTGGGTAGCATTACTCTTAGTTTCTTATCCCTTGTGATACCTTTGAAGGTGGGTTTGTCATTTGAGCCTTGCCTAACATAGGCACTATGGGGGTAGCAAGAGCCTTTGCCAATATCTGAAAGCCCAGGGGTGACAGGTGCAGGCCGTCCCTAGCGAAGCAGGTAGTTCAACAGAAGATGAATATGTGAAGGTGTAGTGCCTGTGATTAGTTAGCAATAGCATATATGACTGCTCACATGGACACATGCCAGGTAAGTCATATGCACTGTGTCACAGGCAATGTACATGTGAACAAGACAAACAGTGACATCCTGTCAAGTGGGACATGGACATACATATAGTAAGCTATGCAGATGACACTAGGACTCCACAGAAGCTCTATAACTATGCATTGCAGGTGTGATCAGTATTCCAGGGTAATTGCAAGCAAACATGCATGCAAACAAAGCTACAGTAAACAGGGCTGCATGTAGTCCATTGTACAACAAACAAGCTGTACCAGTTCCAGTAGGTAACATTGCAAATATGCAGGCACTATGCACATGTACATGGACATACATGGGTCAGATGGCTAGGGTCCAGTCTCAGTGCACACAAGTGTACAGACCATGTACTGTCAGGATGTACAATAACTGGATGGAAACCCATGTGCTCATACCTGCAGTAATACACATGTCAAATAGCAGACACTGAGCCTTCACTCAGTGGTTCCATACTTAGTAGGATGTATGCTACCTGGCCTGCCACCACAGTATCCCTGACATATATGGGGACTCTCCCTCCTGTGACAGTTAGTTATGTGTGTTGGGGCTGTCTAGCATGGTATGAGATGTGAGCATGCAGTGCTAGGGTGCTCCTGTGTGTCCTGTACCAGTTGTGTAGTACTGCACACATATCAGCATCCTCAAACATCTGCATTGCAGAGTCCACTGTGGGCAACATGCCACTTGCAATTTACATGTCCATCATTGTGTATTACTACATTCATTACCTTATCCCCTGTGCTACCTATGTATGTAGCCTTCTGTTGACATCATTACCACCAGTATGCCAACATGTGCAGATGATACACTATGGTACTTACCATGGGTGTAGACAACAGGACATGACAATCACACACTTACTGCATCAGGCATGCTGTGATATACCCACAATTAATTCAGCACACAGTACTGTTAACAACATGATACTATTACTACACATCTATGTGGTCACCCTGTGCATCAGCAACATGTTAACCTGTACCTGCACAGTTGTTACAGATTGCAGGAGGTGGCACAGTTTCATCATATGCACAGGTTGTGAACTTGGTATGCCTGAGTCAGCCACCGATACCACCAATTGACATGTATGTGTATGTGTGTTGGTGAGGGACAGCAGTAGAAGGTGGGGCAATGTTGATGCAGCGTGTGCATGTATGCGGTAGCCCTAGGTGTTGTCAATTCGCATGTGTGTATGAATGCACACAGTTCCACCTCATGGCTGCCATATACTGGTGTTTGTGGACAGCCACAGACTGTACCTGCCAGGTCATACAGATCAGTGTCTCTGGCCACGGACACAGTACCTGTTCCGTGCAGGGGTGCTACGGACCATATCCGGTACCAACCCAGACTGGGTACTGTCATCAGAAGCAGGTGTTCATTGACTGGACACAGATTCCTGTCGGGCCTGGCCAGAGCCACGTGCACGTGGTCTCCTGGGGTGGTCTGATGACAGCACAGACCCAGCATTGCTGGGGCTGCTGCTGGCACTACGGGGGCGGCCGTGGCCCTGCTGTCATCCGTGACGACTGCCAGCTGCTGCTGTTGCTGGCATACGGCCACGTCGATGCCTCAACCGCCCACCATCGCCCTGGCTCATGGACATGTAGTTGTGGAACCGGTCTAATATGTCCCCACAACGTCTGTCTATGACATCGGTGAAATCACGGATGGCAGCCGCAATGTCACGCATACTGTCAGTCATGGCTGTGCGACATGCTGTCAGCTCCCTCAGACCCTGTCTGGTGTACCGTTCCATACGTGACTGTGCTTGCATGACAGCCCGAAACATAGCTGAGGTTGTAAGACCTCTGTGGGCACGTCTGACAGGGGCAGTATGCCCACGGATGCTCCCACGAGAACCCCTGGACATCTGTCTGTGTGGTACCATCTCTGGGCCATGCCCATGGCTGCTGTGTGGGGAGGCATGTGCCACAGATACCACATGACCTTGGTCAATGCCCACTGTATGCTGTCCATCACCTAGGGACATTGGTGACAAAGGGTGTATTGGCAGGATAACTGTGCGCAATGATGGGGTCGACAGCTGTGTACTGTCAATCGGCTGACCAATGGCAGACCCTGGCATACTTTCCTGTGCCATTACACAGATGTCATCATTATCAGTACCCACGGCACCTGATTCAGGTTCCCTGCTACATGACACCAGAGCAGCAACAGAACCTGTGGGAGGGAAACAGGAAACACAGTTTACAATGTCTACACATTACCAGTGATGCACACATGCACACATGCACACATGCACAGGTGCACACATGCACACAGGTGCACGCATGCACACATGCACACATGCACACAGGTGCACAGGTGCACACATGCAAACATGCGCACGTGCACACATGCACACATGCACACATGCACAGGTGCACACATGCATACATGCACACATGTGCACAGGTGCACACATGCACACATGCACACATGCGCATGTGCACACATGCACACATGCACACATGCACACAGTTTCACACAATTGTACAGTACTCAGTATGCATGATATCAACACACAGACACAGACACACCTACATGCATACAAAGAGCACTACTAAGTGAGCCAAATAGTACTATTACTATCAACACTATTACAGGAATTGTTAATACACACTCACCAGCATGGATAGGCTGCATTGCTGTTATACCAGAGGGTCCTGCAGATGTGAAGAAACTAATGTCAGTGGGCACAACTGTGCCATTGTTACTGAGTATGATACAGATTAGTAGTACAACAGTCGCCTTTCACAGGTCAGCTGCTAATATTGAGGATATCACACTTGCAAATTAAATACTATGATGACAGCTACAAACCAAGGACACACCTCACACATGCATTAACTATCAGTGTACACAACAGTCAACTATACATATGGCATATTACCTGCACGTTCACTGTCTTGCTGTTGCGTGGCTCCAGCCTCCATCATAATGCATATCTGCTGCTGTTGTTGTTGCTGGCGGACTGGAGCCACTACACTCATGAGTAGTCCCTCCAGTCTGGTGAGTGGGGGATGTGTAGCCACCCCACCACCTGTGGCGACCTGTTGCCTGTGGATATCCGGCGCACGCTGACGGACATGTCTGATTAAATCACTGCAGTGATGTCGTACCTGCTCATATGTCCTATTATGCGTGCCTATGTCATTTACCCGACGGACAAGGTCTTGCCACAGTGCAGCCCTCTCCTGCTGATTCTGGCTGGTGCGGGAAAAGAGTATTGCATAATCCCACACCAGGCTCTGGTGTATCTCCTCATCCTCAGCTGTGGAGTAGGTGGGATTCCGTGGGTGGGCCATGTACCTGAGAAAGAAAATAACCTGGTATCAGCAATATATGTCAGCAGAATTTGGCACACATACTACACATGCTACTCGACTGTTATGATACAACATATCTCACATATGTAGCATCTGTCTGTCTATTGGTGGATACACATGTAGATGGCCAGGTATCAGTGCTCAGCCAGCAACTGTGCAATAGTACCTGGCACACTCCATATGACATACTACCAAACCCCAGCAGTCAGAACACTGATTCAGGTCAAGAGCACCTCCTCACTCTGGGGATTTGTATCTAGGTACTGTATGGCTTACATCATCAACTACTGTGAGCTGACCACACACTGATTGCCCTGGATATACATATCCCACCTCCACCACCAGCAAAAACGATTATAGTGCATAACATTACAGATACAAACTTTACACTTTGTAACAGTGACATGGTATCCTTTCAGCCCACTGGGCCAGTGGCAGATACAACCCACAATGCTGAACCCTACACAATTGCTTTCTACAGACATCTCCGAGAATGCATGGATCATGCAATCCCATATATGACCAGGACACTCTCCACAAAGGGACAGCATCCTGTCTGGTGGACCCCAGCCATAGACAGATTGTATTACAGAAGATGGAAGCTACTGCAAGACAGAGCATAATTCCATAAAGGGAGGGCATGTCTGAGCAGCACTAGTAAGGATCTATTTTCCATCATACAAAATCCATGGGCAACTTTGAGAGGGAAATCAAGAGGGACACTACAGATAACCAGAAGGCCTTCTTCAGTTATGTTAGCAACCTGGTCAGGATCCATCCTCTATGCCCATAGTTAGTACACAACAACAAATATTTCACTGACACCACAGATATCGACAACATTGTGCCAGACAGGTTCAGTGCAGGTGTCACCCCGCCCTCTCCCCAAAATAAGACATAGTTATCCCAGCTGACTGTAACCTCCCTGTCATCACAGATGTCTAGGTGAGAGCCACCCTCAGGACAGCAGAATACACAACATGAATGGGACCTGATGGTATCCCCAGTTGCATGCTATATAAACTCTGACAGGAGCTAAACACACACATAGAAGTGCTATGTAACACTAGCCTGACTACAGGATATGTACCTGTACACTGGCGCACAGCAGCAGTGGTTCCACTCCACGAAGGAGGCACCTCAACATACCAATACAATACAACACAATACATTACATTACAATACAATACTATACAATATGCTATTGCCCCTGGGACTACAGCAGCGTACTGTTCTGCTACCCTGACCATTGTGACACATGTGGTGTGATGGTACCTGCTGCTGTCACACAGTTACACAGGGTAACTCATATGGCATATTACCTATCTGACTAACATTCAGCAGGGGTATGTGTGACATGTACTCATGGGGAGTCTTGCTTCTTAACACTGTGTGGTTTATTGCAGGGTATGTCTTATTTGTGGGTAGGAACTCTTACCTCCACATGTGCACTCTATTGCAGTGGCATGGACGACACACAGCAGACATGTAGGTTGTGGATGGTGTGAGGTGTTACTATGGTTGTTGGACATCTGTCATGGGTGTGACTTACATATGTAAATCCGGGAGTGGTAACCTCTATGTGGGTAGCATATGTGTACTCTGTGGTGTTGTCAGTCACTGTGCATTGGTAATGTGTTTGAGTGCATTGTGACAGTGTTGTACATGTCACTGCGTCCTTCTCCATATCTGTAGCTGTCATGTGAGGTCCATACCATGGCATCCATTATGTGGTGTGGAGGGGTACACCGACCTACATGTCCATAGCTGACACACCATGTCCGCTGACACATACCATGTGCAGGTATTCCAGGGATAGCGTGCCACTGTGAATATCATTGGGGCCACTATTGTACACATTTATGACCCTGTTCACCCCTGACACATGCAGTGGTGGGCAGCCAATCACATATCTGGTGGTTACTGGTGTAGGTGATCTGGAATGTGTTATGGTACTCCGGTTTTGACACTGGTGTTCACTCCATGCCTTTGTCACCAGGCACCTGTTGCAATACATCTGTACACATGTGCCTCACTCAGAATTTATATACATCTCTCTCTCTCTCTCTCTATATATATATATATATATATATATATATATATATATATATACATGTGTGTATATAGATATATCTATATGTGTATATATATATATATATATATATATATATATATATATATATATATATATATATGTCCGTATACATATACATATATATATTGATGTACATTTATTGCTATAGATGTGAGGGGGGGGGACACAGAGGGGTGTGAGTGACAGAGGGGTGGGACAGGCAGTGTTGCAGGGCGTCATATACAGTCATACCTGTAGATAGTCAGATCAGTCTGTCTATGTATATGTATCTACATATATCTATATCTGTATGTGTGCATTACATAGATATGTTTGTACAATATTCTATCTACATATGTCTATGTATTCCTACATCTCTCTCTCTATGTATGTATACATATATGCATATCATATATATATATATATATATATATATATATATATATATATATATATACACACATACATATGTTGACATACATACATATCCATATGTTAGACAGGTATATCAACATATTTGTCTACCATACTGTATACCCACACTAACATACTGCTAAACATACATAACTGTGAAACCTACTTTGTACATGGCACTACAACCTACAATCAACCAACATTATTATGTGCACATAGATGCTTTCACATACAAATGTATGTACAGCCTTCAGTGATAGTTGCTGTATGTCCCCTGCCCTTTACACATCTTCATATACATATGGATACAGACCAATGACACATATGGAAGGTTCACAGTATGTAGACCTTTATAGTATTACTTTACATTACCTGTGTTTGTCACAGCTGCTTGTGTTGCTGTCTGGTTCTCTGTCCTGCTGCTCCACTTCCCAGTTGTCAGCTTTCAGGTAGCTGTTGCTGAGCAATTTGTTTGTGTTTGCTTAATTGCAGTTTTCTCTGTCTCTCTCTCTCTCTCTCTCTCTCTCTCTCTCTCACGTCCTTCTCAGGGTGCAATGAAAGTATTGCATGTGTGGACTGGGAGTACAGCATACTTTTGTAGATATCTGCATATGCCCATGTGATGGCCTCTGCACCAATTGTTAGCCAGCATTTGCTAATTGCATGCAGCCAGTTGTGTACTGATTGCAGTTCTCACTGTGATTTCAGAACAGTGCTATAAAAAGGTATGTGAGATAGGCGTAGCCCTTTCAGATTTTAAGGGCAGGGACCATGCTGTTATGCTGTGGACGATGTTCTGTGAGTGTAAAGGTTGGTATCACTCTCATATTTCCAGGTGTGTTGTAGATTAACATTCCTCCATTCATTTCTCCAGTTTCCTGTACTAACTGTGTATGTACACTGACACCTACAACTACTACTACTGTTAATGTGTGTGTGTGTGCTTTCCTTTCACTTTTGCTTGCACTTTGTTGCTAAGGCTTCAATAGTTGCCCTTTACAGTCACTACTTGTATGCCTGCTAGGTGTCTTGACTGTAGTGTGCTGCTGTAGCTTTCCTATTTTCCATGTACATTCACACCTTGGAATGCTTGCTATATCTGCTAGGGTGTTACAGCATGCAGTGTGGTCTGGCCATGGTGTGGGCCTTGACATCTATTAGGGTATTTGAGTATGCTGCTGAGCAGGCCCCAGAGAGTTTCAGGTTCATCTGTTATGTGCCTCATGGAATGGTACATATCAGTGGGGTACACCCATTAAAATGTCTGGTATGCTGCAGTTGTGACTGTGGGTTAGCATGAGCATATGTATTACTACACTTTTTCTGCCATGCAAGTGATGAATACTTTCAGGACTCCATAGTTACCATTGCATGTGTTACACCTTTCTGCCTACTGTTTGTACATTTCACATGGGGTCTGTGGGGCATCCTGTAAGTCATTCACTGTTGCTGTGTCTAGGCTCTTAACTATTCAAATATGGTGGTGTCAGACCCGTCATGTGTACAGATATTTGCAGGTTGTCCACATTTCTGCCTCATATTTTGGTCAATATCTCATGCACACCTTTTTCTGGCAAGTCACTCTGGGCTCAAGTCAGAATATGGTGACAAACATTCAAGTTTCAGACTTCATACCCTTCCAAACATCCCACAAAGTGCAGACCCTGTTACTCTCTGAACTGTCTGCGTTTGTTGTAACATTATTTGTAATGTGTCCCTGGTTTTGGGCCTTTGCTCCACATATTTTATTACTTGGTCCAGATGTGTTCCTGTAAGAGGTTGTGGGGTATGGGCAGTGCTTATCCTGCTGTGAGTATGTGTGTGGCTTGCAAGGTGCTATAGTGACATTATTACCTACTAGCTTCCAACTAGCATGGCTGTTTCTGTTCACACACTACTATTATGGAAATCCACTAGTTTTGATAGTAATTCTAAATGGCATGCTTTGTGTACTACACATCTATATTCCCTTTACATTCATTCCTACTATTACATGATATATTTATTTTAGCACAATGTTCTTGTATAAGAGTCATGGCTTAGTGGTAAGTCATGCAGACTACTGTTTCCAAGGTCCTGGGTTCGGGACTGCCAGTGGGATTTTATTTTGCTTTTGAACTGAGTACAGGACCTGTCAATCAAAGTGACTAAGGCACTTTTAAGCAGTTGTAACCGGGTTAGCACTGGTTTGCGCTGAGCTTACGCATGCGCACTGGCGTTTAGCTCTGCGCACACAAGCGCACACCCGCTTACAACCGCTTAAACGTGCTTACTCTTGCGCACACCTGCTCTATTTTCTTTGAAAGAAAAGAAAATGGGGAGACAGGAAAGTGGTGAAAAAGGGGTCATAAAGAGGGTAAGACAGTAGGGAAACAAGCTTGGGATGTGCAGGAGGGATGTAGGTAAGGCCCATAGCTGCCCATTTCTTCATCAACAACAGCTGTGCATATGTATGTAATTTGGTGTGACATTTGAAACCTTCCACCCCTGAGAGAGGTGTCAGGACAACAATAATACTAGTTGTACAGCCAATTTTTATTGATAGGTTCCATGTCCAGTACACATGTGTGCGGAATGGGCAGCTATGTATGGGGCGTAATTTTTTTGTGGGTACAGAGTGCTCTTTTTTTTTTTTTTTCAGGTGAGAGTGGTATGTCAGGTGAAGGAAGTCGGTACAGCTGGGGAGGTAGGTTGGGTAGGTAAACAGACAAGACAAACAAGACGCATACAGGGGCGGTGTATGACACGTGTGGGGGGGGTTACACAATTGACGGGGACGGACGTTTGGATATCCAGAGCCCATGAGCCCACAGATGGCAACAGTGGAACTGTTATCTCCACCCATAGGCAGTTGCCACTGTTCCTTCACTGCCCAGGATGGGGCTGTGCTGGGGGCTGTGTAGGCGGGGCAACGGGCATGCCCGTTAGTTATGCCACCCATGCCTCGAGCTGGCGTAGGGGCTCGAGAACAGAGTCCTGTATCTCCCTATGCACCACAGTCCGGACGCTACGGAGAGTGAGCGGTGGTCCTCCTCCGGCCACACTTGCGGGGGGGCAAGCCCCATCCCCTGCAGTGCTTCCACTCGCAGGTGGCACAGGGCCACCGGAGGAGGGTCCGGACTCGGCACTAGTGCCAGGTGCACTCGCCAGCTGAGGTGGGAGAGGTAGGTCCGCTGGAACCCGCCTTCCCTGTCGTACTATGTTTTGCATTATGTCATGACAGTTTGGGTTAGTGGCATATAATACCATTCACAATTAGTTGTAACAGCATGCATTAGTATTCCCATTAACCAAACACCCAGATCTTCACACCATTGAACAGCGTGCATAACACATGCATAATTTGAACAGAAATACACAGTCCAACAATATGCAGGGTTAATTGATGGCAACAGGCCATCAGGTGTGGATGTATGAACAGGGCAGATGCATCAACAGACATGCAAATATATATGACCCAACAGGACAAACATCCAGGGGTGTTAATTGTGATTGCACATACCATTTTCACGTGGAATGGGTTATATGTGGTTATAGGGTGGTGTGAAGAAAGTAATATTAACACCTTCGAATAACAATACATATGCTGTACATTTCTAATAGCTACAGTTATATACACACTACTGTTCTAACTACAGTTTCCTATATGATAACTATTTCAATTTGGTGATAGGACTGTTACTGCAACATCAATATACATTTTATGGTTCTTCATACACATTCATATCTAGCTTTGTTCAGCTACATCATCCTGCTACATTTGCTTTATATAGCTGTAGGCTAGTGTGGATGTTTGGTATATCAGACAATCATCCTATCTGCATATTGCAGACTGAGAGCAACATATCGAGATTTTGGGATACACATTCCAGATGCAGCAACACTTTGAACAGACTTTGCTGTTTGGTTTTGAATCTCACATGCATTTCATTCTGTCTTGACTGCAGTATAATTTATTCAGGGGTTATTACTACTGTATTGCTAGATTCATGACACTTTCTCACACTCTCTCACTTGCTTTCATTTTACTATTCAGGATGGTACTTCTAGGCTTTATTGACATGTTTTACCAGTAGTTATTACAGTCCTTTCCAGCAGTCTCACTTTTGTCATGTTTCAGTATTTCCACAGGGATATATTTCACACATGTGATTTCATCATCTTCTGCAGCTATACTTTTCAGCCTGCTGCAGGTTGTGTACTATTTTCTTACAGGCAGGGTATTTTTATTTCAGAATATATGTTGGACAGTTTCATGTTTAGGTTAAACTTACAGGCTGAAACACACTTTTGTAATCAAGCAATACTTGCATACACTTTCACACTGTTACTTGCAGATTCTATTCCTTACTGACTACACTGCACTCTTTTGCTGACTGTCATACTTTTATATTTCTTTACAGTTACTGGTAGTGGATTACTGACCTGCCTGGTGGCAACCGCACCAGCCTATCGCCATAGGCTCTGCGGTTCGCAGAATGGACACCTGCAGCTGTAATATAAATGAAGTAATATTGGAATACACATCTCCATAATATCAGCTAGTTTAATTTCTTACATACATAATTAAATGTTACTTACACAGTAGTGGGGCGTTGGGTGTTTGCCGGGCCTCCTGGATCCAAAGGTTCAGTTGGTCCTGCTTGCATCTCTTCAGGTCCACATGGTGGTGACGGACCTGTTCACCAGTCCTTGGAATCCCTGTGGCACTGGTGAGATCATGAGCCAACCGGTCCCACGCCTCAGCCCTGTATGCTCCCCAGAGGACCTGACCCTGCATGAGTTGGGCCTCATGATGATGGACTAGGAGCCAGACCATGTACCTGGACTCCTCAACACCCCACCTCTGCGCTCGAAAGCGACTACCCTCTCCTACTCCTGTCATTCTGCCTGCAGGTCAGTTCTACAATCGTTTATGCTGTGTATTCCCACCTATGGGGCTTATATAGTCCGTTTTTCCCGCACATATCTGTGATTGGCCATTTTGGAATTGTATCAACTTCAGTAAACCTGCATTGTCATGCTCTAGTTTGTATTCATTCCTATATATTAGCTATTATTGCATTTACAGGTACTGCTGTCATGGCTTAGTGGTTCTGTGCCTTGACTATGGTGTATAGTATACTGGGTACGAACCTGGCCACTGCTTTTTATTTTTCATGACCGTCTAGACATGCTGAGGGGTGTGTCTGTGTAAAGGCAGTTTTGATACGGCTTGCTCAATGTTGCCCGTTGGTTAGCTTGTTTGCGCGGTGCAGCTCGCAAGCGGGTACGCTGCTTTAAGCCTCATTTGGCTATCGGCACGCATATTACGCTCAGCTCAGTTCGGGGCACATAGATTTGGCATGTTAAACCACTGCTCAGCTACGGGCACTCATTTTGCACTTGTTAAACCACTGCTCACCTACGGGCAGATGCACTCACCCTGTTAAACTGTAGCTCAGCTATGGGCACATCTGGCATTTTTTATTGTTTTGTTACCTCACATTTCTTCAATATAAATGGGCTATTTTATTACATTTTACATAAAATGTGATTTTATGTGTACATATTTGTCAGGGACTTGTTTCCTGCTTATTTTGAAAAAAAAAATAATTGGTGTTGTGGGGGCTCGAACCATGAATGCCTGCTCTTCAGCCAACATCTCTACCGCTACGCTATTGCTTCCTGGCTTATTTTGCATATTTAGTTCTTATGTGCTTTCCCACTGACTGCTAACTGTAGCTGCGCTATGGGCATGCCCGCGCAAACGAGTGCACTCACGGTTAAACGTCTTTACAATTTAAAAAAAATATATAACATGTTCATTTATATATATTTTATGTTCATAGTCTGTGGGGGCATGTGTTGTGTTGTGTTTATTCACATTTCCGTGGACTCTGTTGTGGGTGTTTACTTTGGGCACTTTTACACTTCTGGGGGCGTGTCCACTTGCAGGGCTCAGCCTATGGACACGCCCCCTACTGCCTTACATGGACCGTGTTAGACTTAGGTGTGATTCAGCATGCTCTCATGAATATGCAGAGCATGCTGACATCACTCTGTTTAACTGCAGCCTCTGTGTAAGAGTTATAACTCTTACACGGAGGCTTCGTGAATCCTGGAGACTATCAAATCTAAATATATTGACTGTAACATAATTTAAGAGTTTTCTCTTTTACTTCTGGTTGTACAATACTGGAAGTAGTATATTTCATTTCCAGGGGTGTTTTTTGTTTTACATTTGGTAATCACAAATGTAACTTATTGGTTTATATTTGCTATTACTGTTTTGATGACTTAGGTGGCAATTAATGCTAATTGCCAATGAGTTTGTTTGATGCTTTGCATTTCAAGCAAACTCATTTGAGTTTATTCATTTTATATATCTATCTATATGTGTGTGTTTGTGTGTGTGTGTGTGTGTGTCTGTGTGTGTGTATGTATATATATATATATATATATATATATATATATATATATATATATATATATATATATATATATATATATATATATATATATATATATATATATATATATATATATATATATATATATATATATATATATATATATATATATATATATATATATATATATATATATCCGCTTCTAAATCTTGAACACTCATAATTCAAAATACTGAAGCCAAAATCCTGAAAGTTCAAAATTCTGAAAACTCAAAATAATGAATTTCATAATATTGAAAAAACAGAGTACACCAACACTTAGAAAATTCCAACACAATGACATAACAAAACATATTACTCTTTTCCAACTATAAGCAGAGGGGGCAAGCCCCCATGAACACCCCCACATCCCCTACTACTTAAATATATCAACTACGAGATCGCACTCCACAGAAGAAAATGGCAAACATACCATTACGTGCTTCATGACTGCCTGTTGTAACCTTAGTCATGTTCCCTTTTAATTTGCTATACAAAAACATAACTCATCTTAGTGTAGTAAAGTGCAATCTCTGAATTGATATATTTAAGTAGCAGGGGGTGTGTGCGGGGCACAGTCCCCCACATGGAAGGTGCAGTGGGGCTTTCCCCCTGCTAATATTTGGAGTAAACTAATATGCTTTGTCTTGTGTTTCTCTATGTACCTCTGCTGGAGTATAATAAGTGTTAGTATCCTGTAGTGTTTTTCAATATTATGAAATTCAGTATTTTGAGTTTTCAGTATTTTGAACTTTCAAGATTTTGGCTTCAGTATTTTGAATTTCAAGATTATGAGCTTTCAAGATTTAGAAGCGGACCCATATATATATATCTATATCTATATCTATATCTATATATATATATATATATATATATATATATATATATATATATATATATATATATATATGTGTGTGTGTGTGTGTGTGTGTGTGTGTGTGTGCGTGTGTGCTTGTGTATGTGTGTGTGTGTGTGTGTGTGTGTGTGTGTGTGTGTGTGTGTGTATGTGTGTGTGTGTGTGTGTGTGTACATATATGATGCACAATGGCAAAGAAATTCACTTGACCGCTGTATGTTCATGAAGAGGGTTCCCGAAGGCATATGTTTAAAGAAATGCCTCCTAGTAGCAATTTCAGGTTGCTAACACCTCATTATCTATGTGCGTGAGGTTCACTGTGGTCAGGTTTAGCTTCCCAGTGTTGAAGTCCCTGATTATTGTTTTCCACAGGAAATCACAGCTGTAATGATTTATAAATGTGTCCTGGTCGTCATTACTTTTTTTTGTAGTTTCTGCTTTCCTCAGTGTTTGTTCCCAACTAGTAGTAGCAGTTTGGAGGTGTGTGGGGTTTGCCCCAGTGTGACAGATAAAAAACTCATCTGAGCAGTTTTCATCAGCTAGGCTGTTGATGTGGGGGAGGAGGATGAGGGCATAAAATGCTTTTTTCATTTATTTATTTATTTTTTCATTCTGGATTCTCTGTCAAGCTGACCTAGTAGAGATGCTCACTGATTTGAATGTCAGAGAGTCACAGGTAAAGTGATAATTCCAAACCAGAACTTCTAAATAGACTGAACGATTTAAATGAATGTATATGGAACTGGTCAGAAGCAGACGTGAGAGATCTTTAAGACAAATTTACTTTACATTTGAATCTTTATTGCAGAATTTCCTCTGTTTGCATGTTACAGTCATATTGAGCTTTATGCATTAGCTGCATTTAATGATGTGTATAAAAAAATCTAACTGCCACAAAAAAAAAGAGTAGAATCAGTAGGGACAAAAAACATCATCATCAACTTCTCCCTCCTTTTCCCATTTTCTACATGAGGTTGGGTTGTCACATCAACTGTCACCATGTCTCTTGATGCAATGTCACTATCCACTGTTCTTTGACAGTCGCACCTAACTATTGCAGGTCTTCTCTCCCACAATCCATCTCTTTGCTGGCTGCCCTTATTTTCTCTGACATTCTTCTTTGTTCCAAATCTTCATCACTAGATTGTGTAATCTGTTCTCTTTGACCTTCTCTATAAGTATAGTGACTTGAACTCCCGCTCTGATGTATTCATTTCTTTGTTTGTCCCACAGTGTGCATCCTACCACCCACGTCAGGCACTTCATCTCCATCAGCTCTAGATTCCTCAGCTGCTCCCCTTCACTGCCCCAGTTTCTGTGCCACACATAAGTGCCAGTTGCACCGCAGTTCTATACACCTTACTTTTCAGCTTCTTTGGCATTCTTCTGCCACATACTATCAGTGTCACTCTGTGCCAGTTGGCTGCAGTCCTCTGATTCTAACTTTGACCTCCTCATTTCAACTTTCCTGTCCCTCAACCACCTTTCCTAGGCACTTGGAGCTCTTATCCTGTTCCACTATTTTCCATTCAAACTCCATTTTGGCTTCTCCTGATTTCCCCCATTTGGTTGTCATTACAACTGCCTTATCTGTACTCAATTTGATCTTGTGATCCTTCAGTTTTGCAATTCAATTTTTATCATTTGCTGAAGTTTTTGTTCAGAATCTGTCTGTAATGCAACATTGTCTACATACAGCACCTTTGTTACTCTGTCCTGTTTGCTAAGATAGTCCTTCACAAGCATGAACTGCAGTGGGCTCGAGTTGAACCCCTTCAAGAGTCCAAGCATTTCATATTTCTATCAGTGAGCTCTTGTACATAGTCTGCATTAATTCTAACAGTGTTTTTAGGACTTTGAACCATTGCAGGACTGCCTAAAAACAACTTTCTTGGGACTGTGTTACATGCTTTCTCCAACTCTAGGAATTCCCAGTTGGACTCTTTCCTCATTTCTAGTTTCTTCTCAACTAAATGTCTTAGTACAAACATTCAGTTGATTATAATGCGTCCTGATGTGAATATGAACTGTTTATCACCCATCTTACTTTCTACTTTAAGTACATGAATGACCATGAACAAAACATAATGCGCATTCTCTGACTGACAAGAATACATTTTAAACAAGGAAATATTAATAAAGCTAATGCCAGTAGGGTAAACAGACAGAATATCATTTTCAGTAATGACCACGGGTTTAAATGCTGTCACTTGAGCAGTTACTGCTTTTGCTGTAATCTTTTATAGAATAAATGAAAGGAAATAAAGAACTTGACAGTGCATCAGTATGTTCCAATAGCTTGGCATTTGTTTAAACGTTAAACAGCAGTGCCAAATGTTTCATCAGATAAACAGGCCTTGCTTGATAATGCACCTACTAATAATTCAGATGTCAACATTTTATCTTTGATTTTGTCACAAGCTGATTTTAATGTTTTATGTAAACTTTTAACTTTCATTCCTCAGATAAGGAATAATGTGATGATAAATATTACTGCACTAAAGTTACATGTTCGTGACTGAATCTGAAACCGCATTTCTCAGAATGAATGAATGCACTGTTCATTGTAAATACTAAGTCTTGTATATTCATGCCTCCATACTCCGCAGTGGTCATTTTTGAATGGTTTTAAGAAAGTCATATTAGAGCCATCATGTTCAACAAATAGGTGAAAAAGAATTGTGTTTTGTGAACTACATGTATTAAGAAAGCTCTCAGAATTAAAGTGCAATAAAGACATTGGAATTGTTATAGCTTGATAAGGTAAGCCTGTAACAGTTATGCCCCGGGATTCATGAAGCTCGGCGCAAGGCCGGCGTAAGGCCTGCGCCGGCGGTGCATGGAATATCCGGCGCAGTAGCGCCATATACATATTAATGAGAGTGCACCGGAATCACAGACACGTGCGTAGTGTACGTGAGCGAGCCCAGGTAGGATGCGTCTGGAGGCGTGTCTAAGCCGGCAGGAGGTGAGCAACCTAATGTGCTGACAGCCACGGTCCGCCCACAATAGTAATGGCAGCAGCCAGGTCCCGTGCAGAATGAAACGCACGTGCAGTGCAACATAGTCCCGTTCCAAATTAACGGAGAAGCAAATAGAAGCCACCAAGGCATAAGTGTACCCGTTCAAGGAGCAAAGGATACGCATAAGACCGGCTCCGTCCGGCAATGCACTGTCAGTGTTTACACTCAGAGAAGGTGTACAGCCGCATGTCAGCGCGCCCGCACCGACATAGGAGCAGCGACTAAGGTCACCACCTGTCCCACTTTGTTTGGGGCAGTCTCTCCATGGACAGTTGTGTCGAAAAAGCGTATTAGAAATGGCTGATGTGCTACAGTGTAGGACACAATGATATCCCGTATGTAATGTAATGGTAGCATGAATTGGTTATTTCTGTAACAGAAATACCGAAATGACACAATAAACAGAATAAGCAAGGAAATTGCCACAATAATAAGCAAATTATTTAGGCAAACAAGTGAATTTCTATGCTATATAGTGACCGTTTGTATGTGTCGGCCTGTAAAGGCAGATGTGAGTCGGAAATATCCCAGATCGGAAAATGGAAAAGGTGGAAACCCCAGCAGCGACATGGGCATGGTCACCAGGGTTACCTGCTGTCCCAAAGTGCCATGGACAGTCCCTGATTGGACAGTCGTGTCCCTGCAACAATCGTAAAATGGAAAATGACCTGCGATCCCCTGCCGCAAATTCCCGCAATATACATGTAAATAGTAGCATAAAACATATACATTACGGTATGGAACACAGACATGGCATAAGAAAATAAATAAGGAACCCAACAGCTAACAGAATAGGCTCATAGTATGGCAAACAAGTGAAGTTCTGTCTACTGCACTAGCCCTGGGAATGTGTAGTTCTGCAAATTCCGAAGTGTCCACATAACATGCCCCACTATGGGCATTGGAAAAGGTGCCAACCATAATGGTCACAAGCAGTAGTGACAGTACATAGCCGGGTAGCTGTGCCGACATAACAACAGTAAGGAAGCAAGATACCCCAAACACAGGCAAACATGTGCATAGCAACATATCCCAGACCCAGCAACATCTCTGTTGCATACACTGGATGGTGTATGATGAAGTGTAATATCCAGAAGCAGAACCCTTGCATTCGGATGTACTACACAATAGCCTCATTGTACATGTCAGTCACACCCATGTATACCCCAGCACCCAAACCTGCTAGCATCCGTGTGCAGCTATACAACCACACACAATGTGCATACCTGAACTGTGGTAAGATGTTTGTGTTAGGCAATGCCACACGGGCAAATCATTACCCACATGTCAGCAACCCACCGCAGGTACAGATATGTAAATGGCTGCATGTGAATGTGTCAGCAGAATGTGTACATCCGGCATGTAGTATGTACCCGTCCAAACCATCTAGGTTTGCATACGACACGGTGCACATAAGTGTACACATGTGGACAAGTCGGTCGTTGGACCACCGCAGCGGACATTTTCTTTGCCGTGAAGTTGATCACATTTAGCGGAACAGGTGCCTACCACACAGGGCCTCCTAACAGGGTGCTACAGGCAAAGAAGGGAAACTGGGACATCACATGTGGAGATTAGCGTGGCTGGACGGACAAATACACACGGTCAAGGTAAAGGATGGAACAACATGCATATGGCTGGATGGATGTTGTTAGTAAAATATATAGAAACACATATGAAGTTCCAGTTTACACTCGAAATACTATATAATGTATTGAATTGTACCGTACAATATGGCAGCAGAACTAAGCCTGCATGTAATTGGTGAAGCTAAGCTGTACTGTGATGGAATTCTGAACCTGGCAGTAAGCAGGACAGCAGGCTCATGTCTGTCATCATTAATTATGTGCTGGGTTACAGAACAATAAATGTATGTACATGCATAACAGCACTCCTTCCCCAGAGGAGGATGGCCTTGTGAGCTCAATGGAAGATAGCAGTACAACTCCCTACCAGACAGACAAAGCAACGTATCAAGAAATTAACTGTCCACTGTATCGTAACAGTCTAGGGTCCTTGAAACAGCTACAATCACAAAAGGATACTGTAATGTACAAGGTGCCTTGCAAGGCTGTGTTATTCCCATGAGAAAACAATTTAAGTTCCCATGATGTACACAGTCTGGGGTTGTTGTTCCGATAATAAAGTGGCAATACCTCCCAATCGTGACCTCTGGGTATGGTATGAAAGTGGTTGTTAACCTGCAACATTGGATGTATAGCATTGGTTTCTGGTGTCGGAAGACATGGTTCCTGTAGCACAACACAGTATGGGTAGTCAAGCACACATACACGATTGCTGAACACACAGCATCAGTGAAACCCAATGCTCACAAGGACACAGTCCGACAAGCTCTACACTTTACATATGCACAGTGGTGTCCATTGTAGGACCCAAAAATTGTGGAAAGAACCAAATTATGTCTTATTTCAATGCGTACCTGAAATCAGTGTCATCACAGGTACACATATGCACCGCAAGAGTGTTTAATGTTGCTGATAGCTATGCATGTAATGCAGCACAGATGCACAGCAATACCCAGGGTACCGGGTCCATAGAACTGCGCCCACATCACAGTCCCGCACACATGACGGATGTGTAATGGGTACTGTCAATTGTTGCAGTCAAGGGATTCTGGGTATGTAGACTCTGTGTTCGGTGTTGTTTCGCAGGCAATCCTTTCTCCCGCCCCGTGGGAGGGATGTGCGTATCACCTGCCTTACTCTCCGCTAATAATGCAAACCATACTCCGGAGAATGCTAAATGTAGGTGTGTAATGTGTACAGCCCTATACTACTGTCCAGTAGGCAATTGTCATGGATGGACACCCGTATGGCCAGAATGGCACCCACAACTGCAAACCCGGGTAAATGACATAGCCGCGGGAAGGCATAACACAGGAAATACACATAGGGACTACAGTTGACATTCCACATACAAAGCAGGACCGTCGTGCCAACACCGGCGTACACAGCACTCAGTCTGCCAGCAACAGACTGAGGAGCACCCGCTACCGTACAGCGGAACAGATGTACGACCTGTGGAACACATACTAATGGCACACACACAACGTCAAGTAGGATATGTAAGCTATGGCATTCCCACCTATGAAGACAACATGGTTAAATGAATGCATAGGTAAGCAACATGTTCCGGTGGTGTTATATTGGAAATACAGTGACGGATATGTCCCATTGGGATGTCTGCGGTTTATATGAAGCAGTTGGTAACCAGCATCTTTGGATGTATGTCATTTGTTCACAGTACTAAATCAGCTGGTTATGTAGCACCATGTGGAATGGGTAGTCAAACAGACATCCGCGATTCCTGAACACACAGTATCAGTGAAATCCACTGCTCACAAGGACACAGTCCGACAAGCTCTACACTTTACATATGCACAGTGGTGTCCATTGTAGGACCCAAAAATTGTCTAAAGACAGCTCTTCCGCCTTATTTAATCACCTAACGGAACTCATTGTAGTCACAGGTACACATATGCACATAAGGTGTTTAATGTTGCTGATAGCTGTCCATGTAATGCAGCACAGATGCACAGAAATACCCAGGGTACCGGGTCCATAGAACTGCATCCACATCACACTTCCGCACATGGCGGATGTGTAATGGGTACTCTCAATTGTTGCGGTCAAGGGATTCTGGGTATGTAGACTCTGTGCTCGGAGTTGTTTCGCAGGCAATCCTTCCTCCGCCCTGTGGGAGGGATGTGTCGTAGCACCTGCCTTACTCTCCGCTAATAATGCAAACCATACTCCGGAGAATGCTAAATGTAGGTGTGGAATGTGTACAGCCCTATACTAGTGTCCAGTAGGCAATTGTCATGGATGGACACCCGTATGGCCAGGATGGCACCCACAACTGCAAACCGGGTAAATGACATAGCTGCGGTAAGGCATGACACAGGAAATACACATAGGGACCACAGTTGACATTCCACATACAAAGCCGGACTGTCGTGCCAACACCGGCGTACACAGCACTCAGTCTGCCAGCAACAGACTGAGGAGCACCCGCTACCGTACAGCGGAACAGATGTGCGACCTGTGGAACACATACTAATGGCACACACACAACGTCACGTGGGATGTGTAAACTATGGCATTCCCACCTACGAAGACAACATGGTTAAATGAATGCATAGGTAAGCAACATGTTCGGTGGTGTTATATTGGAAATATAGTGACGGATATGTCCCATTGGGATGTCTGAGGTTTATATGAAGCAGTTGGTAACCAGCATCTTTGGATGTATGTCATTTGTTCACAGTACTAACTCAGCTGGTTATGTAGCACCATGTGGAATGGGTAGTCAAACAGACATCCGCGATTGGGGAACATACACCAGCAGTGAAAAGCACTGGGCAGGTGGACACAGTCCAGCAACATCTAACTTGACATATGCACATCGGTGTCCATTGTAGGACCCAAAATTCTGTTCAGAGAATGCCTGCTAGCTTCCTGCATTACTCATGTGACCTAATTGTCGTCACCACGTCACAGGTACACATAGGCGCATAGCGTGTTCAATGTTGATGATAGCTGTCCATGAACTGCAGCACACATGCACAGAAATACCCAGGGTATCGGGTCCATTCAGCTGCGTCCACATCACACTGCAGCACACATGAAGGATGTGTAATGGGTACTGTCCACTGTTGCAGTCAAGGGAGTCTGGGTATGTAGAATCTGGCCTCGGTGTTGTTTCGCAGGCAATCCTTTGTCCCGCCCGTGGGAGGGCGTGTCGTAGCACATGCGGCACTCTCCGCTAATAATGCACACCAAACATCGGGGAATGCAAAATGCAGGTGTGAAATGTGTACAGCCCTATACCAGTGTATAGTAGGCAATTCACATGGATGGACAAGCGTATGACTAAGATGGCACACATAAATGCAAACCGGTGGAATTACACTGCCGTAGTAAGGCATTACACAAGTCATACACATAGGGACTACAGTTGACATTCCCCATACAAGAAACACAGACAACCAGCCGATGAAGTCCAAAGCAAAGGCGAGGTACTGTAGGGACCGTCAGTGACCAACCAGAGCACACCAAGAATTAAAGGCAGTCACCATAGTCTATTGGAGCCCGCCGTCTGCTTCATAAGCAGACTTATTCAGACTACATACAATGCAGTCCAACCTACTACATTTACAAGCATTAATTGGTTGGTACATTAGATGTGCTAGGTACTAATTACATGCCTTAAAGGCAGACAAGCGAACAAACCTTACTTGGGTTACACATCCCACACAGTGAGGACATCAGACATTGCTTGAAAGGTACAGTCTTCATCGGAAAATGGAAATATATGTACATATATGAAACATGAACCAACATAAAATGTTTTCCAAATGTCTGACTGTGTAAGCTACATATATATGTCCTACGGATTGTGCCAATATATTAACAGAACTGCAGACACCTAGTAATATGAATGAACCATAATATATACACATAAACCGTATGATTATGACTACTGTAAAATAGACCAATGAAATGTAAAGATTCACAATGTGCTAATGTAACATTCATTTAGAAGGTTACTTAAATAAATCAATTCAGACATCCATGTGTAAATACTAACAGAAGGCCAGCGAGGTGCTTGCCCTCACATGTACTGGGATGTCGTTCCACAGCATAGTGAGTGTCTGGGTGATGAATCCGTCCCAACAACACGTTCGATTAATGACAGTGTCAAGGTCGATCAGCTGCCCTTGTGGTTCTGAGGGATCTACCTTATTTACGTGAAGCATAGTCATCAGATCTGGGTTCGACTTAGCCGTGCATGCCAGGCACGGGTCACCTCTGGGCAAGTGGTATGCAACTGTATACAGCTGGAATTCTTTCAGTCGGTCAGTATAACACATATACCTGAGACCCTGCATCCGTTTGTCGAAGAACTGTTGGTGCCTTTCCAGCTGCTGCAGGTGTTGGGTCAGATACATTCTGAACGGGGCATTGTACCCAATCATAGGTCTATTGAGTGATGAGTACAAGGGGACAATGACCTCCCTTGATCTAGATGTGAATCCCTTCATGATGATGTGGGCAATGTGGAAGGTCTACCTAACTATGTTAGCAACATGTGTGTCTAACGAACGGTTAACAACAACACGTGTCCCCAGATCACTGGTAACCCCTCCGTGCTCAGTGGACTGCCACCTATATGGTAGCTCGGGGTAACCTTGTTCATCGAAGGGTATGCCTATGCATTTCCTGGCATTTAGCTGTAGGACATGTCTCTGGTACCACTTATCCACATCTGTGAGGCACTCCTGAAGGATATCTGTGTCAGATGTGTGTCTGACTTTGGCATCCGGTTTGCAGTCGTATGCAAACATTGTCACCCATAACCCCTGTGTATGCGTGTACATTGGAACCGTAGATGCTGGAAATAGTGGACCCAGGACTGAGCCCCATGGGACACCACCTGTGACTGGCTGTGAGTATGACATGGCGCCAGCAACTATGGCCATGTGTGTTCTGTGACTTAGCCCGTTTGCAACCCATATGGCGATGTATGGATTTACATTCAAGATGACGGGTTTATCAAGTATACCCGAGGGGTATTGTGTCGAAGGCCTCTGCCGGGTTGAGGTAGGCTGTATGGACTGCTTTACCCTCAGCAATGGCCTTGGTGACTGATTCTACAAAGTGAAACACGTGTAAAGGGCATGATCTGACTATGACCAAGCTAAACTGGGTTGTATCCAAAGTATGCGGGTCCCCTATGTCTTTATCTATGTGTCCCATTATGATCCATCTCCATGGCTTTGCAGATAAGGCTTGTCAAACTAATGGTATGGTAATAACCAGGGTCAGTGGAGGCACCATCTATGTGGAGTGTGACTACAGTCGCCCTGTGCTACTACTCAGGTACGTATCCTGAGGTGAGGCTAGGATTACACAGCTGTCCAGTGTGGGTTAAATTCCCCATAGAGTTCCTGGAGTGCACAGCTGGGACACCATGTGGACCCATGGATGCTGTGTTGACTGCCTTGGGGCTGGATGTGGGTAATGCTGGACATACCCACGGCAGGCGTGCACGTTCGAGTCCGATGCCCAAGGGACCACACACATAGCCGGCCTTAGGCATAGGCCAAGTAGGTAGCCGTCTAGGGTGTTGCTCTACCGGGGCACCTTTCCAGACTCTATTTGGTGTAGGTAGACCAGGAGGGTAGCGGGTGATGTATCGGTGGCAACTTCTGCCTAGGTCACCACTTACCCTAAGGCCACTCTTCCCGTGGGTAATACAGCAGTACCCACACCCAGACGCTGGTCATCGCTAGGGTCATTGCTAGTATGGCACATCATCTACGTAAGGAAGGAAACCATATATCCCCAGACATAATGGCACAGCATAATGCCTGTTCGCCGGCCAAAGGCAGACACTCGTCACCAGCCGGTGCGGACGTACTGCGCGAGATGTCCGTTAACAATGCCGACAATGTGTCGCTTTGTGAAACAAACTCCACAGAGACATTCAATAATAGACAACGACGGACAACCCGATGTCCTCGTGTCTGAGCTGTTCAACCTGTTACGCCATGTTAAATGTGTGTAGCACAGCAGAACCGGGCCAAACAAAGCAACGGACATGTCTGTGGCTCAGTGAAAGTCGTCACGCAATGTTAAACCCTTGTAATATTGCGACACAGGCCATACATACGAAGGGTTAGTAATGGAAGTAGGTTAGTTCGATCAGACCGTGTGCAATTAGTATAACGAGATCTACAACGGATACACCGGCCAATCGGCACCGCGGTTAAGACTAATTGGGGCCGTGACATGGTACCATTGCCACGGGCAAAACGTGCCCATGGTGCTCCTCTAACATTGGTACAGGGTCAGGGCGGTCCCGTACAGTGGGCCAAGACCAAACCCAAAGCACCACAGCAACACCCTGACAATAGAAGGCCTGTATGCATATGGGATATAAGCAGCTGTCATCTGAACAGCCCTGTGGTGACGACATATGCATCCTGGGCCATGAGCGAGGGGGAATTAGGAATGTTCAACATGCAGTACCGCACCTTTCCCAGCAGGAGAATGGATGCCTGTGATGTGCGTGTGTGCGGGGGGGGTGATATGTAAATGTACATAGGTACCAAGGGTATGCATATTAATGACAACGAACAGCTAACGTGCACTGGTCACAGTAAGCGTCAAACGTGACTGCAGTCACGTTGGAATTATGACTATAGAACATATAGATGTGCACGTGTACGTAAAGCGTCCATGCTGCAAAGACTGTTACATATATAAAGCTGTAAGTGCTTTCTGCACACGTCCGTCAACCGGATCAGACATATGTTACCGGAATAGTCACAAGTAACAAAAAACACGTAACCACACAGACACTGTAAACATATATAAACGGACTACGGATATGCATGTGCGCTGCGTAACCCACAATCCGGACATGCGGTATGCGTGTGCGTGTGTGATCCAGTGGAACCAGGGAAGGTTACGGATGTCTCCTCCACACGTTTACATTCATAATTGTCAAATATATGCTTAAATAGTACTTATTGATTCCATGCTTTGTTATCGTAATGCTACTATTATACACATCGATATACAATAACCTGATCAACACACTACATTCTAAGGTGCACTCTCACCAATTATCAACTATGTGTCCGGATACTGATTGTATTTACCAATATTGTAGATATATTAACACATTGTTGCCGTATTATTGTTTCCATGAAGTAAGGCATGCAACACTGATATGTATATGTCACGTTATAATCAAGACTTGGAGCACTGTCCACCTAACTATGAGCAGGTTTATTGATTATTTCACTTTAAACCGACTCTGAAGGAAGTGTATTAGGGACGGCTATGTCATGAAATCCGTACCGCGACGGTGCCCCATGTTAGTAGTTGAGAGAGCTCAGTATCCTTTCACTGTGGAGTCTATCGTATTTGACAGTGTCTGTTTCTGCCGATATATGTTCCATAATGTCGTTTATGAAGATGGGCAGGACGCAAGGTTTGCTGTATTTACGCATACTGGCACGTGGATATAGATAGGCCATGTCATACAAGCGATGGGTAGTCAAGCAGACATCCACGACTGGGGAACATACAGCGCAGTCAATACCACTGGCCAGATGGGGACAGTCAAACACGTTCTTCACTTTACAAATGCACATCGGTGTCCATTGTAGGACTCCAAAATTCTGACTGTTTTGCCAGTATCGTCAAGATCAGCCAATCAGAGTACAAACCGTGACTACGGCACAGCTAGACATATGCACCACCAGCGTGTTTAAGGTTGATGATACCTGCCCATGACATGCAGGACATATGAACAGAGGTCCCCAGACTGCCGTGTCCATACATGTGCGTCCATATCCCAGTTCCGCACACATGAAGGATGTGTCATGCGTACCGTGGGGGGTTGCAGCCCTGGTATCCTGGGTATGCAAAATGGGGCTCGGTGTTGTTTGGCTGATAATCCGTTGTCCGCCCGTGGAGGGCTGCGGGTACAGGGCGTGCCTTAGTCCCCAGTAAGGATGCAAAGCATCCATAGGGTAATGCTAAAGGCATGTGTGAAATGTGTTCAGCCCTACATCAGTGTCCAGTAGGCATTTCCCAAGGATGGACAAACGTCACGGACAAGATGGCACCCATAATAGCAAGCCTGGTGGAATCACACAGCCGTAGTAGGGCATGGCCCAGGACATAAAGATGGAAACAGCAGTACATACACCCCGTAGACATCCATCCTGCCATGCGAATCCCAGCGTACACACCAGCGAAGGTCCTATCTAGTATGTGGGGATCACCGCCTCCACTCTGCGGAACATACCTGCGACCTGTGGAACACATATTAATGGCACACCAACAACGTCAACTAGGAAGGTCATACTATCGCTAAAATATGGAGTTCACACACATAACCGACATACTGTCATGAATAAATAGGTTCTACATGTACCGGCTGTGTTATACTGATAATACAGTGGCGGATAGTTCACAATGGTACCTGTGAGGATTATGTAAAGCAGTTGCCAACCTGCAGGACTACAGTAACACCCTATGGGTAAATTGTGGAAGGACACGGGTTACGTAGCACTACATAATATGGGTAGGCGGACAGACATCTGGGAATGGGGAACATACGGCGGCAGTCAAACCCACTGGCCGAATGGACACAGTCCAACATGTCCTAAACTTTACATATGCACATCGGTGTCCATTGCAGGACCCAAAATTACTCCTTAAGTGAGTGTGAGCAACATAGTGTGAACCGGAAGAGGTGACAGCCGTGACTACGGCACAGGTAGATATATGCACCACAGGTGTCTTCAAGGGTGATGACAGCCGTCCATGAAATGCAGGACATATGAATAGGACTCCCCAGGCTGCTGCATCCATACACGTACTTCCACATCCCATTTCCGCACACATGAAGGGTGTGCAAGGGTACTGTCGACGGTTGCAGACATGGGATCGTGGGTATGCAAATATGGGTGTCGGTGTGGATTGGCAGATGATTCATCGTCCGCCCGTGTGCGGGGCGTGGCCATGGCATATCGTTACTCCGCAATACTAATACCGATCATCCACGGAAATGGAGAATGCAGCTGTGAAATGTTGACAGCCCGATACTAGTGTCCAGTAGGCTGTTCCCATGGATGGACAAACGGTCGGCCAAGATGGCACCCATAGCTGAAAACCTGGGGAATCCACAGCTGTTGCAAGGCATAACCCAGGGAGTACAGATACCGTGTACAGTACACACTCCCCATTCAAAGATACACCGCTGGGCAGATACCGGGCGACACAACACTCCATGTGCCAGCACATCTATGGGGATCACACGCTTCCATACAGTGGAACAGATGGGTCACCTGTGTAAAGATACCAATGGCACAATCTCCACGTCTGCTGGGAATGACATAGGATGGTCAAACTATGGCGTTGACACCAAAGAAAGACATCCTTCGGTGAATTAATAGGATTGATGTCAATACACCATGGCAAACACCCAATGAACTGGGAAGACTTGCTGGCACCCTATGGCCACAAACCATGTCACACATAGGTAGATGGAACAGTCAACATAAACATTTCGTCCACGACAGGTCGCATATGGTATCCAAAGGTACTTCATAGACATGTATGCGCTATCACCCGTTGGCCCCGTGAGACTTACACATAACATGGTAGTATCCAGGCTTTAAATGTCCACCCTTACACTTCCATTTGTCACTTTCTATGCGAGCAATGGAGATGTAGCCACAGCATAGAAAGCAGAGACGTACTGCTAACGAAACACACACATGTCAACATCACAGAAAGCATACTATGAACACACGTATTACATGATATTGTACTATGAAACACAAACAAACCGGAACCTGCAGCAAGAATAGTCCCGTAGTTCGACTCAACACAAGTCTTCGTAACATTTTTACAGTTCATTAAAACATGCAACGTTTCGTTGTTTCCACAACGTGTGCAGGAAATATGCTATGTCTAAGAATGTTCACAAACAACAATGTGAGTCTTAACATGATTTTAAATATCACACTGTTGATTGTGAACACTTTAACAATTTGCTTATTCAGTTGTATGGTCGAAAACGGAAACACACACACACACGGAAGGGACGGGAGATGAACCTACGCCTATTTACATGAACTCAGTACAGTATGAATCATTTACACAACGCGCTACCGAGTTAACTGACGTGAGCGCTGTCAGAGGCATACATGTAGGCTGCTGGCGCCACCCGCAAGACAATATTTGGAAATAGCCAAGGCATGTGTTGCGGAGTGTCTAAAAGCATAATCAGTCGCAGAGGCAGCTGGAAACACACACACACACACGGAAGGGACGGGGGACGAACCTACGACTATCTACATGAACACACTACTGTATGAAGCATTTACAGAACGCGCTACCGAGTTTGCTAAACAGAGCGCTGTCACAGGCATACTTGTAGGCTGCTGACATCACCCGCAAGACAATAGTTGGCAATAGCCAAGGCATGTGTTGCGGAGCGTCTAAAAGCATAATCAGTCGCAGAGGCAGCTGGAAACACACACACACACACACACGGAAGGGACGGGGACGAACCTACGACTATCTACATGAACACACTACTGTATGAAGCATTTACAGAACGCTACCGAAGTTTGCTAAACAGAGCGCTGGCACAGGCATTCTTGTAGGCTGCAGACCAGCACCGTAAGACAATAGTTGGCAATAGCCAAGGCATGTGTTGCGGAGCGTCTAAAAGCATAATCAGTCGCAGAGGCAGCTGGAAACACACACACACACACACACACACGGAAGGGACGGGGGACGAACCTACGACTATCTACATGAACACACTACTGTATGAAGCATTTACAGAACGCGCTACCGAGTTTGCTAAACAGAGCTGTCACAGGCATACTTGTAGGCTGCTGACGTCACCCGAAGACAATAGTTGGCAATAGCCAAGCCATGTGTTGGGACTCGTCTAAAAGCATAATCAGTCGCAGAGGCAGCTGGAAACACACACACACACACACACACATGGAAGGGACGGGGGACAAACCTACGACTATCGACATGAACACACTACTGTATGAAGCATTTACAGAACGCGCTTCCGAGTTTGCTAAACAGAGCGCTGTCACAGGCATACTTGTAGGCTGCTGACGTCACCCGCAAGACAATAGTTGGCAATAGCCAAGGCATGTGTTGCGGAGCGTCTAAAAGCATAATCAGTCGCAGAGGCAGCTGGAAACACACACACAGAGACACACACACATGGAAGGGACGGGGGACGAACCTACGACTATCTACATGATACACACTACTGTATGAAGCATTTACAGAACGCGCTACCGAGTTTGCGCTGTCACAGGCATACTTGTAGGCTGCTGACGTCAGCCGCAAGACAATAGTTGGCAATAGCCAAGGCATGTGTTGCGGAGCGTCTAAAAGCATAATCAGTCGCAGACGCAGCTGGAAACACACACACACAGAGACACACACGGAAGGGACGGGGAACGAACCTACGACTATCTACATGAACACACTACTGTATGAAGCATTTACAGAACGCGCTACCGAGTTTGCTAAACAGAGCGCTGTCACAGGCATACTTGTAGGCTGCTGACGTCAGCCGCAAGACAATAGTTGGCAATAGCCAAGGCATGTGTTGCGGAGCGTCTAAAAGCATAATCAGTCGCAGACGCAGCTGGAAACACACACACACAGAGACACACACACACGGAAGGGACGGGAACGAACCTCGACTATCTACATGAACACACTACTGTATGACGCATTTACAGAGCGCTACCGAGTTTGCTGAACAGAGCTGTCACAGGCATACTTGTAGGCTGCTGGCGTCACCCGAAGACAATAGTTGGCAATAGCCAAGGCATGTGTTGCGGAGCGTCTAAAAGCATAATCAGTCGCAGAGGCAGCTGGAAACACACACACACACACAGACACACACACACACACACACACACACACACACACACACACACGGAAGGGACGGGGGACGAACCTACGCCTATCTACATGAACACACTACAGTATGAAGCATTTACAGAACGCGCTACCGAGTTTACTGAGCAGAGCGCTGTCAGGAGGCATACCCCTACGTGAGTGGTATCATTTGCAGAGGCAATGCGCCCGATCGGGTGTTCGGACAGAGTGCGCAGTCACACAGTCTGTTACCATCCCAAGGTTGCCGTACACTAACACGTTAGTGCTGCAGTCGAGAATAACAAGTAACTACTGATCAGTACATCACTGCATACTGGGCATGCTCAGACACTTAGACTCGGCACAGGGCAGACATGCATACACATGTTGCGACGGCATGGGTGGCGTAATGTCGACCGTCGTGTGTGTCCAGCCACACAACAGAAACCTGGCCATGCCACAGACGTGGCCGTTGCGTAGGGGATACAGGCATGCACCTGGGTATAACTGCAGGCGGCGGTGTGCACTGTGCTGTGTGTCTATCTACACAGCTGCCTACTGGGCATGCTCAGACACTTAGAGTCGGCACAGATCAGACATGCATACACATGGTGCGGCGGCATGGGTGGCGGGATGCGGACCATCCTGTGTGTCGGCCACACAACAGTAACCGGTCATGCCACAGACGTTGTTGTTGCTGCGGGGAATATTTAGGTGCAATTAACCATGTGTAGGACTGGCCTACAGTTTGTTGCATGCTACAGACAACCCTCCCAAACACAGGATACCTTCACAGATGTCCTGAGGACACTGGTGAGTGGGCATGCTCTCACAACAGCACCGTATTGGGTGACATGAACCACCCATACATAGCCTGGGAACATTACCCATGGCACAACACAGTACGCCAGCAGTCCCAGGTGTTCACACACCTGGCCACTGTTAAACAGCCATGCACCATACATACCGGGGGGGGATGTCTGACAGTTCTGCCCATCACGCATGGTGAGGATATGCCCCACACAGGATGTACAGCCCTCAATGGTGATGCAAGACCGTATAGTGGATCCACTGGTCATCCACTCACTGTAACCAACACCAGCATGCGGCACCTCAGTGATGACCTCTCCACAGAAAAACACACACATCATATGACCGGTGTGGTACCCTACAAGTCCTCCATGCCAATGTTGAACAGAGGCCAGACCGGCAAACGCCTAACGAATGCCTTCCCCGACCACCCACATGCATGTCTGCAACAGGCAAACATGATGACATCAGGACCTTGTCCACCACAGGTAGGCACATGGTGTGGTGGACCGCAGCCACTGACTACCTGTACATCAACAGTTGGAGCTACTACATGGCAGGGCAATGACAGTACCAGGGAAACCATCACCCATTCATACCGGCGTCACCATACGGCCCCACATACCATCATCCAGGTCCGCTCGTGGGAGTGGTACTGCAGAGGGCACATGAGACAACCACAGGGCCTTCCCTAACTGTGGTAAGGACATGGTTGGGGCACACAGACTTGCCTGGAAATGGTCCAGAATGGTACAACAGTCACTGCACCCACAGACATTGTCTGCATACCACAGGACATGTTCCATGCATACATCCCCCCCCAACAGGGAACATATCCATCCCACCAGAGTGTATCCTCCCAAACATGTCATATGGCCTGGAGTGATCCCATATCTCTATGGCGTTTGACACGTCAGCAATGGGCACCGATGGTTTCCCTGGCTGTGTGCTACCCATCCTCTTTGAGGCCCTCGGCCCACACATGCTGCCACTGTGTCATGTTAGCCTTACTATGGGCTATGTCCCCAATGGATGCCATATGGCATCTGTGGTCCCACTATGCCAGGGTAGTGCTCCTATGGACTGTCAACAGCCACACCCTATACGCTTGACAAGTGTTGTCTGCAAAGCTGTGTGGAGGTCCATACAGGTGGTCATGGTTACAGATAGCGGTGTACAGCCAATACGGGAACATACCCACAACTACATAGTCAAGGGCGGATCCTGCCTCCCGAACCTGCTCGTCCAGTCTGGAGTGTTCACCAAGGCCATTGATGGGGATACGTGGGTTTGCACACAGTACCATGACCTGGTGGGAGCGTTCAGAGCACACTACACATGGGACCCATGGAAAGGCTCGCCAGCATACATGTGGGGACATATGTCACCCGATGCTTCTCACACAGGTTGGAGGTCACACCACACAGGGTTGGTGCTCAAGGTGCCTTGTCACACTCATATCTGGACCCAGTGGAGGCCCACAGGGCTCACTCCTGTGCCCCTGCCATATGGCATCCGACCTTCCAATGTGCATGCAATCATAGGGGATTGTAGCAGACAAGGTATGCAGATGACTACGCACCGCCAACATACCCAACACCCCATGTTACACGAACATCCACCTAGGGCGTCATAGACATGGATGACTGGTGCCAGAGCCATGGCCTGCTACCAAATGCCAGAGAAGGTGCAGCCCTACCCAGTGTGAAGAACATGTTCGTCCCAATGTCACATGTAGGTGGTACGCCATTAAAGATGGTGGACATGTTCAGGAAATGGCTACCACACCTGTCGGCAACCTCTGTCAACACACACAATGGCAATGTGGGTGTGAAGACATTCCATTGTGGCCTCCTGGTCTGGATGGAATGGCAACCACATCAGGGGTGTTCATTGTACCCTGTACACATCACACACCAGTGCAATGACTGCGTACAATGGCACATGTGGCCTGTAGCTAACCTGACGCCTGCAGCACTCGGAAGGACCGCAAACGCGTTCCACAAGACGGGATGACGGTGCTAGGACATGTGTCACAAGGTGCACGCCAAGGGGACACCGGCTGTGGATCTTCACAGCACAGCTGCTCCGTGGTGATCTGTGCCTGACATACACGGCCATGTCTGACCTGGGTGACATGGGCACATTCCACCTCCCAGGCCCCATGCAAACACGAGCACAGAAGCGACTGTCAGACACCTCAACTCAAAGATGAGTGGGACGTGCTGGGGGAACAGGGTAACGGCCAGACACACCCTACAACACGGGAGGAGTGCCAGGCCATGTGAAGGAAAGGCCCTGACTGCCTTTGTCCAGGACTGCTAATGGCGTGTGGATGTGTGACGATAGTTATGCGCCAGTCAACCTCTGTGTGTCACTGCTAGACCAGGGACTGGGGACTGATGGATATGGCATCCCCATCCTGGGGGTGTTAGATGCCACACACAGTCATGCTAGGTCCACACATGTCGTAGGGCACATATCCTGTCACGTTCATGTGTGCCTATGTACCTATGTAGGGGTCCATGTCGGATGTGGGTAACTGTGCTATGCTGATTTTGCCAGACATGCCTGTGGGTACCCCACGACTACACGTGGGGAACTAATTACAGTGCTCCCAGTAGGCACGTGCAAGTACACCATCAGTATCATACGGGTTAACTGCACCGACATGGTGCTATACATGTAACCACCACACATACTGTGTACACATATCAATGAATGCTGCACCTGTCCTGCATGGTATGTCTGCTGCATGATGTCCGTGCACAACACACACATACACACCTGTCACCAGCCATACACACACACCACAACATACACAGCACGTACTATGCGTACACAGGTATCACATACACCTCTCACTATCGTGTCCACCCTGTGCATCATAATATGTTAGCTTAACCGTGCATTGATGGTGTGGCTCACAGTTATGCGGCAGAGACTTAATCATATGCACAGGGTGATGTGTGCCACAGGCATGGGCTGTACCAATGGATGACATCATGTGTGTGTGTAAGGGCCAGTGCATTGAGTGGGCATGACTATGTAGATTGCATGTGGGTGTGGTGGAGCCCTACAGTTGTGTCTGCTGTGTGTGGGTGTGTGTGTACACAGTTCAGTCATCTGTGATGCCTACACGGGGTATGCTTGGCAGCCCCTGACTGTACAGTGCAGGTGTTACGGCTCACTGTGTCTGCCGGCGGCGAAGTGACCCGCGCCTGCCTGGGGTCGCACGGGCACGACCGGGTGGAGGTACAGACTGTCCACTCTCCGATGTCACATGTCCGCTGGAAACGTGCCCACGACGGGGCCGTCCAGGGCCACGTCCACGTGGCCTGCTCTGTCCTGGTGTGGATGGTGTAGTAGCAGCTGCAGTGCTACTGCTACCATCACTGTCTGTGTGGGCATGGGAGGTGGCACGCACCCTGCAGCAGGTGGTGTTGCTGGCACACGCCCACGTGCCCTATGCCTCACCCTACCTGGTGTTCCTGCACGGACTGCGACGCTCAAGGATGGCCAAGCCTCGGTCGATGAGACCAGCCATATCGCCCAATCTCCTATCCAGAACATCGGCAAGATGCTGTTGTGCATTTGCCAATGCCTGGATGCTGTCATTTAGGGTACGGATTGCGGACCTCTGCAGCCTCTGCCCGTCCTGGTTCTGCCGTTCGGCACGTGCCTGCGCCGCCATTACAGTCTGGAACATGCGTCTGGTTATACCAGCTGCTGCACCCTGTACGGCAGGTGTATGTCTAGCGGTGCTCCCCCTACGGGCAGCACCTGCCACATGCCTGCGTGGCACTGCACCAGTCCTTACACTGGCAACATCGTGTGTACCCACACCTTCTGCAGCCACCACACATTCCTGCTCGGGGACAACAGACGCTGACTGACCGTCATCTATGGGCAACGGTGTTGGGGTATGTGTCGCATCTGAACCGTGTGCAGGGATGAAAGGGACGTATGTGTGATGTTCTCCAGTGGCACAGACTCTGCCTGTGACGACCCTGCCTGTGCCTCATGCACATGCTCATCACCACTAGTATCTGTGGGGACACTAGCATCAGATTGACCGCAGGAGGGGAACGCACCTACAGCACCTGTCAATACAAAGACATACCATCGGTTACAATACAGACACACACAGACACACACACACACACACACACACACACACACACACACACACACACACACACACACACACACACACACACACACACAGCATGCATGTGATAATGCAGGTGGCATGCAGCATTCACACAACACAGACCAGTGAATGCAGACCAGACATTCATAGTGGCAGTATGTACACTGCCCTGGTGGGGACAGTACAACAGGCAGGTGTCATTTAGTAGGCATGCAGTACACACATTCATGGTAGTTTGCATGCATCAGCGTGATACACCGTGCGCGGGCACGTTGAGAGTACACATGGCTGCCAACACTATGTAATGTACACCGCAAACATGTGCGGTATCATGTGGACATGTGAAGATGGTGTCCCACCGCATGCACCACATCACGATGGCTGTCATGGTGCAGTGTTATGTGTACAGTGTACAGATACAATGTATGTGTAACAGTGATGTCTGTGCAGGTACGTTGCTGTGAGCTGTGTGCATAGCTGTACGGGTGTGTGGTGCGGCTCTGTGCCACTGCACAGTAGCAGGACACAGCTATGTG
Source organism: Protopterus annectens (assembly GCF_019279795.1). Taxonomy (NCBI): domain Eukaryota; kingdom Metazoa; phylum Chordata; order Ceratodontiformes; family Protopteridae; genus Protopterus; species Protopterus annectens. The sequence goes on from NC_056749.1 coordinate 95,470,803, forward strand.
TCTGTGCGATCGTGACCTGGACGCATTACATTGCCATGTCTGTAAGTCAGTTCAGCTGCTCAGCAGCACATATATGGTGGACATTGGAGGCACCTGTAGTAGCTGTGGAGAGGAATTTCATGTCACTGGTGTACTACATCAGATGTCCAGATGGTCCACTACATTGATGAACCCACTATGTGTGTACAGGGTGCAATGGTGAGTACCCACTGTGGATGTGCTGTGTGGCAACATGCCTGTAGGTATCAACCATGGCCTTGTCTGTCTGACTCATTGACAATTGTGTGTGGTAGACATTGTGCACACGGCCCTGTGGTGGCCCATGTGACATACACCCATACTAGTGTGACGTGTCACATTCTCACGGATATGCTGACAGTGTGTATGTCTGCTATGTTGTGCATAGGTCATATCATGGTGTGGCAATGCTGCAGCCAGACATCCACGTGCATGGGACATGGCATGCGCCATGTCACAACGTGCACCGATGCAGGGGCATGGGTCACATTGGTAACACCTGTGCTCTGGCCAGATCACAGCTCACTCTGTGGTACTGTGTCCATACTGCACTGGCATACCAATGCATACTACACATGCAGCCATTGTGTAACACCTACACCATTGTATGCATAGCTGAATGCACGTAACACACCAATTGGTTGTGTGGTGTCATACCACTCTACGGTAACGGGTGTATCTACTGTACATGGGTGGTGTGTATGTCGGGTGGTGCGAGCTGTATACCGTGACGGGCACACACAGGTGAGCATGTCATGCCTAGACACATGGGGAATATCAATACAGCAGAACATGCGTTTGACTGGCAACAGACTTACCTGCAACAGACCCTTGTCCTTGCGACACGCCAGACGTACCTGTAAAGGCATTACACAAAGGTATACACATTAGCCATTACTATCTCCACGGTCAGCACTGTGCATGACACATCATGCATGTGTGTGGTTGCATGTGCTATGCACATGTCTGCTAACACAACATAGCATACAATGGTTTGCATCTTGTGTGGCCATATACCTGGCATGTATTGCTATATCATGTGTTGTACTATGACACCCACACCCACGTCGCCTATCATACAAACATGCAACACTGACTTACCATGCGGCTCCAGGCTCATAGCTCGGGAGACACCCACCTCCACGATGGACGCAAGTGGTTCTGCGTGTTGTTCCGTGGGTGTCCCCAGACTGGCCAGGAGCTCCTCCGTAGCTGTGAGTGGGGCTGTGTTGGTGGCCCACCACCTGTCCCACGTTGTTGCCTGGCGATTGCAGCGGCACGCTGTCTTGCATGCCGGATCAGGTATGTGCAGTGCCTGCGGATTTGTTGGTAGCTGCGGTTGGTTCCGCCCACGCTGTTCACCCTCCTGCACAACTCCTCCCACATCTCCTGCCGTTCTTGTGCCTGCTGTGGCACATGGCTAAACAGGGCGTTGTAGTTACTCTGGAGGTATGGTATGATGACCTCCTCCTCCTGTCGGCTAAATGGTGGAAGCTGGGAACGTGGCATTATCTGGAAGACATGATGATGGTGGCAGGTCACATTCACACTGCTGTGCTGGCATACTGTTGGAAATACATTGCTATGACATGTACGACATCTGCACAGTGATCTGTGAAGGGCATCGTGGTGGTGACACAGCCGATGTTGTGGCTTCACACCATTGAGCACTGGGTGTCACATCATATCTGTGTGCCACCCCATCACACTGTGCACGCACCATGTAGATGTTAGCCTGCCATGGACATGTGTACCTGGCTGCACCTATGTCCATATCAGTTGGCATATGTCCCCATGTGACGTCTGTGCTACTGTTCACCTGTACGCTGTGTATATGTCAGTACACATCACGACTGTGTCCATTGTGAACGTCAGCAGCGGCACTGTACACATACACATGGACACCTGCACATGCATGTGTTGTGCCATGTACTTCCACACAGCACTGTACTGGTGCTGGACAACTTGCCCCAGCTCACCTGTGTTACGTATGTGATAGACATGGAGCAATGTGTAACCATGACACATTAGCAGGAAAGGCCATGCATAGCATGTACATGCACACATTGTGCAGAGCATCACACAGCACCTGTAACATGACAGGGTGCATCGCCACCACATTACTACTGTGTATGGTTGATAGTGAGAGTGCCTTTTGTCCATTGCACCATGTGGGACTGTGATAGCTCATGCAGCCTTGCTGGTCATCTCTGCATGATATGGCAGGGTATGCCACATACATGGCAATGGGTGTGACCCACCCAGGGCTGACGGTATTGGCAGGGTGGCTGTCCATTGCTTTTGTCATAGCTGTGTGAATATGGACATTCAACATGTTTATCACCATGGTGTGGACACTGTCCTCCAGCGAGGTATGCTGCACGCTGCTTGTTGAGGGTGTGTGGTGCATGCAGGTATCACACATCCATGCATACACTGTAGCCCTGGCAGGTGCTATGTGCTGGGATGTTGATCGACACAGTGCTGTATGTGTACACACACCGCTATCCCATGCACATGGATATCTGCCTGAACTGATGTGGGTAACACATATGTGTACATACATTGCCCGCTGCCACCCACATGTCTGCTGCTGCACTACACACCGCCATCCCTCCCTGTGTGAATGTGGTGTTGGCCTCAGCAGAGGTATCCATGTATGGGGACATGGATGTTCACATAGCAGGCCCACTGATGGTATCGTCGATCTGACCATACACATATGATGCAACCCTCACACATACAACCCATTCATATTGTTGTTCACAATGGTGACACGGCTATATTGCTATGCCGGAGCCATTCACAGACATACATACACAGAGGCATGCACGCCCATCTGTGTCATTGGCTGGACTATTGGTGTGGTTTGGCACCTAATGTGTTTGACTGCAGGTGGCGCAGACCTACTGTGCACATGTCTACATGGTAGGCCTGTTCTACGGTAGGCATCTGTGATGTGCTGTGCACATCTCATACCTGCACATTTGGTTGTTGTCCATCGGTCCACAGGCCAGTGGTGGGACATACAGGGATGTTGCTGAACATATGTACATGCGACCCTGTACAACTGTGACGCTTAGCCTCTCAGATGCTCATGTGTCGTGGACGTGAACACCGTACACACATGTGGTTGTGGGCCACCGTCCATACCCATCTCCACCTGTGGGTTGCTATCATCCCACACACTCCTTGTACTGTATGTTCAGGCTATGCAGCTATGTGGGGCTTGTGTGCATACAATACGATACTATGTGCCTTTGCACCCATCACAGACATTGTCACACAGGTACACCGGCAGCCATACACATCGCAGATTGTTGTCAGCATGTCACATGTGGTACACACCTAACACATCTCCTGCGGGACATGGTAATCTGTATGGGCATGTCCAGTAGTGACATACCACAGCTACCCCTACATGACGGCTATGCAGGACATGTCTGTGTACATCTACTGTGACATATACACAAGCAACCTACATCACATGGTACTACCTGTGGAGTATGTGTGTCTGCATCCATGCTATGGCCATAGATGACAATTGTACATCTATATGTGCAACATACCTCAGTGGGGGTTGTCATGAGCACATGTTCCATGTGTCAATGCATTGTTTGTGTCTGTTGGGCAGTCATTGTTGTGCATGGTTTACATGGCTGACATAGTGTACTGTGTCTGATTCCAGGTACTTCATTGGGCTACCAGCATTGTACATTTCTACAGCACATTCCAGCCATCATGTAGCCAGCTTAGATGACAGTGGGAGGTGTTCCGCCATGTGCACATATGTCACACGGTACAAGGGTGACTGACACACATTGTCGGGACTGGGTTCTGACTGCTGTGGATGTGTGTACCGGTGTTGACAACCATGACTGCACCAGATGGTGTCTTCTGGATGTGTGACATTCACAACAAACACCCACATTCACATAGCAGCACATCGTCCACGACAATTGACATTCCTGCCTGAACACTGTGTACGGTATGTTTGTATGACCACTGCATATATCACTGGTGGCCACCAGCATGGCTGCCTACAACAGCAGTGTGTATCCTGTGCAAACATGGGTTACACCAGTCACACCACACCTGTGCCAGCTGGCCCTGTAGTGGGTGACAGTGCAGTTCCATTCATCATGTAACAGTATACATCGTGCACCAGTATGTTGCAGACATGTGAACGGCTGTGCTACTCAACATATGCACACATGACACATCACCTGGTACACCGTGTCTGCCTTGCCACCTGCTATTGTGACCACCCTGTGATGACATTGTACGGCCCACATGGACGTGGACATGTGATGGCTCAATGGTGAATTAACCGTCCAGGTGTGTGTCTAGCCAGGTGTCCAGTAGCCACTGGTCTGCATGCAGGGATAGTCTACATTGGCCTACTCTGTCACTGGGACTGTTGACTATGGTCATACTGTTGTTATGCAGGCATGTGCTGTTTGTCCAGTCTGATAGTCGTGTTGAACCACACTACCGTGGCACACATGACGTGTGGACATCTGGCTAAGGTGTGCAGCCCACATGTACATCTTCTCATGCTATGCTGCCTGTGCAGCGGTGTCACATGTCTGTCTCTGGCAGGGCTGTCACAGGTAGGCACAGCATGCAGTGATGTGTGACAATGCTTACACCCTCCACTGTGCTGTACACTAGCACTGCACACACAGTACAGCACACATGTCATTTATCTACGGTGCCTGGGACCTGCCTCCATGCCCTACACGGCACACCTGCCAGTCCAGATTGTACACAGATCATACCTCCCAGTCACATACCTGGACTGCAACACACACAGGTGGGTGGTTCCCACACCACACCGTGATTTACACACATACTGTATTTTCCCATGACACATTGCATCATAGGTAGTCCATGTTCAGATACCCATGTTTGTGGCCACTACACACATTGTGACACGCGACAGTGCAGACACTGTACACCACAGGTTACATGCCAGTCGGGTTGGCATGCTGTACATTGCACCTGGGACAGTTGCTACTGCTATGTATTGCCAGCAACACGACCTTCCCTAGTATGGACTCCCACGTACCCACACATGCTTGGCCATGCAGTACGCATAGCTGGGTGACACATTACACGACACATACCATACCTACACTACCCTCAGCATGCACCAAACCTCCATGTGTCTGTATGCTAGGCCTACACACCTCCCCCCTCTGTTTGCTGAACATCCATGCTTACCATCCCTGCTAGCCACACCCTAAGCACACAACCATAGCAGCATGCATGGTACATACACACTACAGCCGGTATTACTGACATCCACTGACAGAGGTAGTTGAGGGCATGGCACCCCGTCCGATGGACAGTCTATGTGCCTATGCCAACAGTGATCACAGTGCACTTCTGCTACATTTACACACTGGTAGGGACCATGCTATTCCACACTGAGACATGGTGGTGCTGGCATTTTCACAGACGCCACAGTGGTATTCCTGTTCCATGCACACGTGCTGTATGGGCACATGTGCAGGCTGTTGCACGGTAGTTTTGTTCACCTGTGTGTTGTGTGTCACTTGACAGTCATGGTGTGTCCTGCTGGTGCATGACATACTCCACAGCTAGCTACCTACACATGACTGCCAGACATTGCAGTGTGGGCCCTCACGCAGTGTGGTGGTATGTCTCTGCTGTTTGACTACATCCACATTCAATGCAGCATACCACGGTCATGCAGGCATTGACGACACAGATGTTGCTGGCATCCTGCCTGCCAATGGGGTACCTACCAACAATACACACTCTCACTCACTACAGGGTTCCAATCCTTGGCTGGACATTGTATTAACCCTGTGGACACATACATAGTACTGGCATGCACATGTTATGTCTGGGAACACAGTCCCAATGTCACCTCCAACCGCCGTAGTTGTTGTATCCCGCCAACCTGGCTGTTACATGTCTCTGCAGCAGCACACGTCAGTGACTGCTAGCCCATTCATGCACGTTGTGCACCCTGACCACCACACTACCACATCTATCACACTACACATGGATGGTACTGCATTGCACGTATGGGGCTGCATCTCTACACCCATGACTGGGCCATTCAGTATGGCACTGGGCCACATCTTGACATACATGCTTCACACACTCATTGACTACCTGCATGCCTTTCCTGGCACCCTTGTTGGGCTTCTGTGCCACAGCACACCACATCCCATGCTGGCCACCTGTCATATTATTGCATGGGTGGTTGGGGTGGTACAGAGGGTATCACATCAGACATGATCCGCTCTTTGCCCTTCAGCACCATTCCACTTTATGCTATTGACAGTGTACACATCCAGCATCACATCGGACCCTATGTATCGGCATGTTACGCCATGTGCCTTCTGTACAGTTCACACAGTGGTGCAGGCATATCATGCTGACTACAACATTTCAGGGACGTGTGGCATTGCACGTTCCTCAGACATGTGGCCCCTCATGCTCAGTATTTGCATACGTACACTACCTGCTGTCACACAGTACTGTACATGCCTACATATACCACTTCTACATACCTGGCAGCATTCTAGCTCATCCTACTCATGTTGCTGACACCCATACAGGTGTCAGTGTGGCAGATATATCATGTAGATATCATTGCATCAGTTACATCACACATAGTGCATACACATCACCTTTGCATACTGACAGTCATGCGGTGTGTGTCACATGGATACTGTCCCTATACAGGCATATCACGTTGTACATGGTTGATGTACACACACATGGCCCACATGGTGCTGTGGTTGCCATATTACACCATAGCGTGGGTACACATGTGCAGGACTACACATTTCTGGACCGTATGTCTAGCTGATACCTTGGGTGCCCTTGTACCTGTGCCATACACACATGTACACGCAGGCCGTGTTACAATAACACATGTGTGGTGTACCTTACACAATGGATACAACGTTACATGTCTCAGTATAGTCATGCTGTGCTCTCTACCCAGCTCAGACAGTTGACATATGCAAATGACAGTCATGTAACACATCTGTGCTCACCTGCATGCCACTAACACAGGGGTGTAATGTACTCTGCCATGGGCCATGTTCTCCACAGTACTGATGCATGTAGTACTCCTACATGGCGTTTGCTGTGGGCAGGGGGGGAGGAGCAGTCCTGCATGTGTGCACACATGCCACATTGCTCAGCCCGGGCGTCTGTGTGACATCCACAGACTGGACACACACCATGCTGTGGGACATAGGTCCTGTGCACATCCCACAGGGGCACACTGTGTCACTAGTCATGTGATAGCTGCCTTGCTGGTAGGGTGACACAGACCCATGGTACCACCACAGCGGACGTATTGTATAGACATGACAGTTGACATCCAGTTCTGCCGTTCAGTGGACACTACCATGGGGGGGGGTGTCAGTACTGTGTACATTGCACATGTGTTTACACACGGCCCTGCTGGACATCATTGTGGCACACATTGCACCTGCTATGGAACGTTTGGACATGGTCACTTGCTGTTACCTCCATTTCGGGTACCTATTCTGCTACTACATTGTCCCATATGTGCAGGCCATACATATCTTGTGTATGTATATAACATTAGCCCATCGCTCCATCATGCATGCTATGCCTGTGATACTGTCTATGATTTGTGAACATATCCATCATGCCAGCTTTGCATTACACATAATTGACATAGTCGCCCCTACTGCGTGGGATAGGTGCACGTCGTGCGCACATTCCGTATGACATCGACGGTATATGCCCATGCACATGTGTGCTGTGACACTATACATAAATGTCCTATCCTGCTGTGGCACTTCAGTGTTGGATATCCACTGCCAGCATCGGCGTGGGTGGTGGCATTGTTCTGTGTTTGCAACCCCTATGGCAGACCTGGGGTAGGGTTACCACCTGTGCCACTTTGCAAGGGACAGTCCCTCCTTGGGCAGTTGTGTCCTGACAAAATTTATCACAAATGGCAAATGTCCTGAGATTGTGGGACATCACTATATCCCATTCTTATGTAAGAGTTGCATAACATACTTATTTATGTATGTACATTCCTAACTGTTACAAGACACACAATAAGCAACTGAACTGCTACAAGACTACACTTTTCTTTATGCAAAAGAGTAGAGTTCTAACCTTTGTACTGACCATGGGTATGTGTCCACCTGTAACATCTGAAGTGTGTCCCAACGATTTCCCACTTTGGCCTTTTGAAAGGGTGGCAAGCCGGCCCTGGGGTTATCCCGGGTGTTTACATGTTGTCCCACTGCTGTGCACACGTTGTCCACAGTTGTTGGTATGCTGCGCTGCTTTAGCATCACATATCCAACCTTCGCCGGTCTCTGCCTGATGGACAGGTATCTTTACCTACACACACTGTTCACATACTGTACAGATTCGTCATACGTATCATGCGTTACACACCAGTACATGTCGTGGGTTCGACATACCTTTCCGGCCTTTTGTTCTGAGTTCGTCTCTATTCCCTTGTTTCTCTTTCTCTAGTTTGTATGAGTTCGGTATGAACATACGGTTTGAATATCCAGGGAGTCTTCCTTATATTCGTCGTCGCCTGATGCATGTGGGTTAATCAGGCCAATAGCTGTTCCTCGGTGTGTACTTATGCGCATATCAGCGGTGATCCCCCTTCCTTTCGTTCGTTCTGGCGTCGGCACTAGGCCATGGTTCTTTCCTCGTGTGGCCGTTGGTTATTTGCAATACCTTCGTGAGGATGGTATGTATTGTATCATGTTTGTGTGACTGCATCCGCTATGTGTGGTGTCGGGTACATTTCGCTGTGGTGTTAGCCGTGGATTGTGTGTGTTGGGTATGGTATTGTGTTCGACATGTGGGTCCCCGTGTCCTGGCGGCGTCTGTCGATGGCGTTGTGCATTCAAATGTGTTACATGGCTGTTATTTTCCTGTACATAGCGAATGCATGGATGCATGAGCCGCTGCTAGTGTTTCCCAGGAGCTTGTTGTGGGTATGCCGCTGTCATTCACTGCCTGTATGTGTTTGCTACGGTTTTAGCTGTTATCCCTTTGATATGTGCAATGGGGTATATCTGCGGATGTGGGTGACGGGTACGGCGTGTGAGTCTTGCATTTATACATACCAGATATGCTTGTGTGTGTGCTCCATCCCTGCTTGGGGAGCTGCGGGTTACCTGTCTGTTGTTCCGGGAATGTTTGTTTTGTTGATGTCATCTGCTGTCGGTATCGCCTGCATGTGTGCTTCCTGCACGTATTCCTCCTTCACATCGGTTATATATCTGCGGATGTTCGTCCGTGCCTACCATCCATTGGCATTTTGTCGCTGATAGTTACGGTGATTGTGGTCCTATACTTGGGGCGGACTGTATGCTACCGGTAGCCTCCTATTCATGTGCCGCTTGCTTACGTCACGGTCGTGGAACACACCGCGGTATTTACCGGACCGTGAGTGTTCACGATCGGTGCCGGGATGGCACATTCGTATTTTCGCCGTACATGCCTGATGCTGTGTAACGTTGCCGACGGACCGTGTGGAGTCTACGTTATGGCCGCCATACCTACGGTCGTGGTTTGTACATGCGTCCTTTGCATCTCCTGTTTGCTATGGCCCTGTGGTACACTTTGGGACATTTGCGCTTTGCATCATTTTACGTCGCCACGTGCATAGCCACTGAGGAGATGTCAGTACTACTTTGTGGGTACTGCTGTACATACGCCTATGGTTCCTGTACTGTATGCCTCGCCTGTTATTACACTCCGCCTGTGACATGTCACCTTCATACACAGTTTACACTGGCACACACATTACACACACACAGCGGAACACACGACAACCTCACCTCACACATACACATATTGCCGCCATGGCTGTCAACCTTCTATTTCCGGAGTGGGGAACACACACAGTAGTAATGTGAAACACATGGGCATAATGTGGAACACATAGTAATGGCATAGTGACAACTTCAGCTAAGTAGGTCATAGGTTGATTATGATATGCTGATTTACTTACAGTGAAGAACCTTTACTAACTTACTATGAGTACATTCTATTTACCAGGATGTCATTTATATACATTCCTAACAATGGATGTTTGAGAGACATTTTCAATGTGGAACTTGGAGGAACTGCGAGGAACATGAACTGTTTTACACCCCAAATGAGGTACGTTCCTCATAATGTCGTACACTTCACTGGTATGCTTTCCGCTTCGCACCGACGGTTGACCACAATACCTACGTTGGCCGCATCGCCGGTGGCGGCGTGTATCTCCGCACTCATGTCCTATGGATATGACACGAGCATATGTAGGGTTGCCACCTTTTCAAATGGCCAAAGTGGGACATTTTTAGTAGAAACGCCAGATTTTGCATGCCAACACATACCCACGGCCAGTACAAAGGACAGCGATTCACTTTTTTGACGGAATACAAAGCTGTAGCATTACAGTTGCTTATTCTGTTTATTATCATATTTAGATGTTTCTTCTACAAAATAACTGTTTTCTGCAACTAATAAAGTAATTATGGGAAATGGTTTTGTCCTACAATCTCAGGACATTTGCCATTTTGTCAATGTTTTTGCAGGACACAACTGCCCAAAGGTGGACTGTCCCTCACAACGTGGGACAGGTGGTGACCCTACACATATCCCGTTACTGTACCGTGGACTGGTGACCATCCTGACACGCGGATATGTATTGATGCAGGTTAACATTTCCATGGCTGGCGTTACCTGCCCTGCCCACCCTCCAGGATGATCGGGTTGTCGGTCACTATGTTTAATATGTGGTGATTTCGCGTCTTACTTATCTGTGAACTTGCATCCCTGGGTTCCATATTACCCTGTTGTACTTTCTATCTGTGTATGCGCATATATTTCTACATGTGTACTGATATGTATTTCCGTATCTGTGTATGCACATGCGTACATGTGTGGTCGACTTGCGGCGATAGTGGCAGCATATGGCTACGCCGTGTGCTGTTGAACCGGCGTGCGTTGAGGTGTTGGCGTTCCATGCTCTGCTGGCTATTGGGTGTGCAGTGTTTGGCCGGTGCCTTTGTTGGAGTCACACATACGTCCGCACATACGGTACACATTACGGGCGGACATGTTTGTGTGGCGTCCATTTTACTGTGTGTGCAGGTCAGGAGGTGTCAGTCCATGGGGCCTACACTGTCAAAGTATGTGCTATCGTTCCCTCTTTGCCAGGGCGTAGGCATATTGGGCGCCTCTGTCTACCTACTGGGTCTGGCTCAGTGTGTGGGTGGCGCCGCACTGCCTGTGCCTGTGCTTGCCCTGGCAGTTGTGGCGGGCTTGGTGGCCCTCCGGCATTATGTCCCTGCAGCAGCTGTTTCCGCAGAATCATATTGTGTAGCATACAACATACTATGAATATGTGGGCACTTGTGCCTGGAGAGTACTGCAAGGCTCCACCGGATGTATCCAAGCACCGGAACCGTGATTTCAAGATCCCGAACACACGCTCTATGATTATTCTCGTTTGTGCGTGTGCCTCATTATGGCGTTCTTGCATGTGTGTGTGTGCATTTCTGATGGGTGTCATCAACCACGGCTCCAGTGCGTAGCCAGCATCCCCACAAGGTGACCTTGTGTGATGTCCCCACTGGCGAATACCTGATACAGCTGTGAGGCATGCCAGATATGGGAGTCGTGGTAGCTTCCAGGGCTGCCAGCACACACATCCATGATAATGCCCTGCGCATTGCACATGACCTGGCAATTGATGGAGGGGTATCCCTTGCGGTTTATGTAGCGTCTACCCTGCTCCCCAGGTGGTGACTTGATTTCTATGTGCGTACAGTCTATCGCACCCAGGACCTCCGGGTATTGTGCCACACGGTGGAAGCGGCGCATATTGCTAGCCAACTCCTCCTGAGATGTGGGGAACTTTATGTGCTCATGGGCATGTGGTAACATGGCATCCAGGAACTGGTGTAGTACCCTGGATGCTGATGCCTGTGAGATGCCCATTATGTCCCCTTTGGCCTTTGAAAGGTACCTGTAGCCAGTATTCGCAAGCTCACACATACCTTTGTGTCCACTGGGATGGGCTCCCTCTGTTGTCTCTTGTTCTCAGGCGGCCGGCACAGCTCCACTATTTGCTGTAACGTGTCCCTGTCCACCCTGTAGCGCTCTACTATCTCCAGGTCTCGCAGCCCCTGGTAGGTCACCCTTGGTCTGAACACTCTCCTTCTCCTGTGAGGCCTACGGTAGTTGTCGGCACCACCCTCCGCAACTCCGTCTGTCTCTGCCACATACCTATGCATCACGGCCACGGCGGCACCCAGCATATACATGTTAAAAGTTCCCCATCTGTTTACACCCTACGGTGCGGCGTTTGGGAAATCGCGCTGTGTGTTGTGCGCATTCACATTTATTACTGTTGTGCTGTATACCCGGTGAAGTCATTGGGTGTGTCTGTGCGGCCCTATCCATGGATTATTTCCGTGGTTTTACGCTTGCAGCTGCAACGGTACTGCCTGTAGTGTTACATTACAGTTGCCTGCATTGCCTTCGCCTGGCATCTTACATTACTGCATCCTGCAGGCACATGGCATATGATGCATTTTATCTGCAGCCGCAGTTATGCTACCTCTGTACTTGGCTGTGCTATTCCGGTTCTTTGCTCTTTGCATTTCTACTACATCCCCTATTATCTTTGCTCTCATATGCCTCCCCTTTCCCGTTCTGCAGGAGTCTGCATGCAGACTTATCAGCTGCCGGCGTTTGCCCTTCCTGCATTGATTGGTGTTAATTGCTCGTTACGGATACATTTACACTGCTTCCGCATTTCCTCGTATTCTCCACATTACCTTCCTATATCCCTGGTTGTTGCCGGTGAGGCCGTCACATGACTGGTTTCGGGAACGTAGTCATCCTCGTGCACATGCAATTGCGCGCATTCTGTACTGTCAGCGCATCTATTTCCTAACACGCCAGTCCTGATGCTGTGATGTGCATTGTACAGCCCAGATTTGCTGTCCTCCAATATCCTTCCTCCTACAGTGGCACACCCCTGTGTGGTTGACATGTATCTCGTGTAGGCCACTCCGGAGTGTCGCATCGCTCGCCGTTTGCTCCATCCTTACGCTGGCGCCGTTTTGCGATTCACTATTATCTGTCTCATTTGCATGGAATTGACTACTAATACCTGGTTACGGCGCCGGACACCGCCTCCACTCCTTGACAACCATTGCGCTGGGGTTGCAGCTTTACATACATACTATGGTGTGTGGTGGCTGTGCAGCTGATTTGTGTTCTAATGCTCTTTTCGGACATTATCATATTATTTCATTGCTTTACAACTTCTGTGCACACATCCCGGGTCTGCTGTTCTTTCTACGTGCCATTTATGTCGTTTTTACATTTTGTGCATATTTTCTTTGGACATTCTCGGTGCCTTTCCACATTGGCATATTGCACCTATATGATACCTGACTTTGACAGCCTTCCGTTACTCCTCCGGTATGTTTGGGTAAATGTAAACCGTTTTTGGTTTACATTGCCGCGTTCTTACGCTACGCCTGCGCCACTTCGTGGATCGCTATTTGCCCTCATTTGCATGGTGCAATACCGCACACAGTGTGTTTTGCATACCTACGCCGGGGGCGGGGACGGTCCGGCGCACGCCGGTAGTGCACGTGGAATTCATTCATACCTGAATCGCTAAGCAGCCATATTTGGCGTTATAACGCCGACGCTATGCTGGCGCCTGGCGCAAGGTTCATGAATCCCGGGGATGGACTTTTTATTCACTGTCTTTGAAATGATACTACTACAGTGGTATAAAAGGTTTACATACCCCTGTTAAAATGCCAGGTTTTTGTGATATAAAAATAATGTGACCACAATAAATCATTTCAAAACTTTTCCCAACTTTAATATGACCTATAACCTGTACAATTCAATTAAAAAACAAGCAAATCTGTTCGGGGAAAAATATAAAAAAATAAAAAAATGTACAATATGCTGGTTGCATAAGTGTGCATACCCTTAAACAAGTACTTTGTTGTGTGTGCACACCTTTAAACTAATACTTTCTTCAAGCACCTTTTGATTTAATTACAACATTCAGTCTTCTTGGGTAGGAGTCTATCAGCATGGCACATTTTGACTTAACAATATTTTCCCACTCTTCCTTGCAAAAGCGCTCCAAATCTGTCAGGTTGCGAAGGCATCTCTTGTGCACAGCCTTCTTCAGGTCAAACCACAGATTTTCTATTGGATTTAGGTCTGGGCTATGGCTGGGCCATTCCAAAACTTTAAATTTCTTCTGGTGAAGCCATTTTTTTGTTGAGTTTAATGTATGCCTGGGGTCATTGTCGTGTTGAAAGGTGAAATTCCTCTTCATCTTCAGCTTTCTAGCAGACGCCTGAAGGTTTTGGGCCAAAAGTGACTGGTATTTGGAATTGTTCATAATTCCCTCCACCTTGACTAAAGCCCCAGTTCCAGCTGAAGAAAAGCAACCCCAAAGCATGATACTGCCACCACCATGCTTCACCGTGGGCATTGTGTTTTTATGGTGATGCAAAGTGTTGTTTATGCTCCAAACGTACCTTTTGGAATTGTGGCCAAAAGGTTCAACCTTGGTCTCATCAGACCATAACATATTTTCCCACATGCTTTTGGGAGAGTTGATGTATTGTTTTGCAAATTTTAGCCAGGCCTGGATGTTTTTCTGTGTAAGAAAAGGTTTTCATCTTACAGCCCTACCCCACAGTCCAGACATATGGAGAATATGGGAGATTGTTGTCACAGGTAGTACACAACCAGTACTTGCCAGAAATTCCTGCAGCTCCTTCACTGTTGCTGTAGATCTCTTGGTAGTCTCCCTGACCAGTTTTCGTCTCGTCTTTTCATCAGTTTTGAAAGGACATCCAGTTCTTTGCAACGTCACTGTTGCCCCATATTGTCTCCACTTTTTGATTACCGTCTTCACTGTGTTCCATGGTATATCCAATGCTGTGGAATTTTTTTGTACCCTTCTCCTGACTGATACCTTTCAACAATGAGATCCCTTTGATGATTTTGTAAGCTCTCTGTGAACCATGGCTTTTGCTGTAGCAGGCAACTGAGTAAATGTCAGGAAAATCCTACTAGGACAGCTGAACTTTATTTGGTGTTAATCAGAGTCTCTTTAATTGATAGCAGGTGTGTACCCAAGAAGACCGAATGCTGTAATTAAATCAAAAGGTGCTTCAACAAAGTATTAGTTTAAGGATGTACACACACAACAAAGTATTAGTTTAAGGATGTACACACACAACAAAGTATTAGTTTAAGGGTGTGCACACTTATGCAACCAGCATATTGCACATTTTTATTTTGTTTTCCTATCACAGATTTGTTTGTTTTTCAATTGAATTGTACAGGTTATAGGTCACATTAAAGATGGGAAAAGTTGTGAAATGATTCATTGTGCGCTCATTGTTTTATATCACAAAAACCAATAATTTTAACAGGGGTGTGTAAACTTTTTATATCGACTGTATGTATGGAATTAAAATATTTTGGAATTAAGTGATTTTGTTAGAAACATTTTAGATATTTGTTAAACTGATGATTGTATTACTAACAAACTGATTTTTTTCTATATCCAAACCTACAATGTCAATTTAGTTTGGTTGTTCAAACTTACACAGTGACTACATAACACTACTGTTGAAGCTTGTAGTCATTTGCAGGGGCTGGTACACAGTTATTTCAATTGAAAACAATCTTAAAGATGTAACTGAAAAGTTTGATTCTTGTATATTGGATGTAACTGATTTGTAATCAAATTGTCATCCATTGCTATTAATTAAATCAAGCTCTTGGAATATTTGATACTGCTAAAATGAAACATTACCCCCGTGACCTAGAGGTCAGTGCAGCTCTAACCTTGTGCAATACTCTTCTTATTCAAACAGATATCATAATATAACTTATATTCTTCTAGGACTTAGTCTTGCAAATATTGGGTTTGTTTTTGATATTTTTTGTGAAAAGCTGTTGTTAACTACTAGAGCCACAGAAACTATTGATTATGCTGTGTTACAGGATTACAGGAAGAGGAACATGTTCAGTTATTTTATTATCTGATCTTTCTAGACAACATGTATTATGTCACCTGCACTTCATTGGTAGCATTTTTATTTTGTGAATGGGAACAACTAAGTACCTGAATAGATACACACTCAATAGATCTGTAGCTGGAGCACAACACGGTTTGTATTTATGCTCTGTGTTAACATATTGAGAGAGAATGGACTTGCCAAAGTTAAGTGACATAACAGCTGAATGTTTCTGTTAATATAGTCACCCTCCTTTCCCAAACACATGCCCACACACACACACACACACACACACACACACACACACACACACACACACACACACACACACACACACACCTTCAACCACCTTCAAAATGTACACACTCACAAACACTCTTGCTCATGTACACCACACCCACACACACAAACACACACACACATCTGTGATCACTATCAAAGCACACACACACACACACACACACACACACACACACACACACACACACACACACACACACACACACATACATGTACACGTACACACATTCACAAATCCCTGGCCATCATGAAAGCACACATAGATGCATTCAGACATATATTTACAAACACACACATACTCTCTGGTCACCATCAAAACACACACACACACATACACACATCTGTGGTCACCATCAAAACACACACACACATACTCTTTTCATTTGATAGTTTCAACATTTTCAATAGAAACGTATTCTACACTGGGAAGAAGAATGCATTTAAATATTTACCCATGACCATGTTAAGCAGTTAGCACTGTGTCCAAACTTTGCTTCCTGACTACACGTGGATGAATATTCTTGGAAGATAACTTATACATATCATTTGATGTCTAGATTCCACAGTTTAAGCCTCATTTCTGCGGGCTGTCATTCTGAAATGCATGTATGTTTGTATAAAATGACCAGTGCACTAGAAGGAAGACAATTTGTTTAGGAGCTGATAGCTTGTAGACTGAATTATGTTCGGTGTCACCTCATCCTCAGTATCATGCAAACATTGACTGTTGAAAATGACACCATGTTTAAACCCCAGTTTAACAAGTTTTTCATCTGACACTGATGGATTTTTCAAATAACTGTGGCACATTTAACATATAAATTCTGTAACATTATCTCTTCATGGAATTCTGTTCTGTAGCAGTCACACTCATTTGCATTTACTTTGCAAATCAATATGCATAGTTACCTGAGTTTCTTCGGTTAAATTTAAGTTTACAAAAGAATGCTGTGGAGTTGTAGGATCAGGGTAACACTGACATGGCTGACCTAAAGAAATGAAAATATTCACAGTCATCATCATTATTATAACCCTAACCTTAATTATTATTATTATTATTATTATTATTACTACTACTATTATTATTAGTGTTATTATTATTATTATTATTATTATTATTATTATTATTATTATTATTATTATTATTATTATTATCATTACTGTCCTCAACTTCAGATAAATAATAACTCTGTCCTCTGAAGCTATAGCAATTTGCCTGCTACAAAATTAACAAGTGTCTTGCTACAGTTACAATAGTCAAAGTGTTTCAGAGCTTCAGTCATGACTGAGAAAACTTACTGCCATTTTCTCCCACAACATTTGCATGTTGCGAACTGACCATCAGTTGCCTAGCTGTAGCGCTATTTTTTTAGTGTCCCCATTACTATCATCCAGGGCTAGAACCACACCAATGACAAGTGGAAAGGAGATGCTTGCAGTATCATGTGTACTGCTCCTGTATGCTAGGGAGCATGGAGCTGCTTGCAGTATCACATGCACTGCTCCTGCATGCTGTGGAGGATGGAGCTGCTTGCAGTATCACGTACACTGCTCCTGCATGTGAGAGATGATGGAGCTGCTTGCAGTATCATGTACACTGTTCCTGCATGCTAGAGATGATGGAGCTGCTTGCAATATCATGTACACTGCTCCTGCATGTGAGAGAGGATGGAACTGCTTGCAGTATCATGTATACTGCTCCTGCATGCTAGGGAGGATGGAGCTGCTTGCAGTATCACATATACTGGTCCTGCATGCTAGGGGGATGGAGCTGCTTGCAGTATCACGTGCACTGTTCCTGCATGCTAGGGAGGATGGAGCTGCGTGCAGTATCAAGTACACTGCTCCTGCTGCAGGTTATGGAGGATGGAACTGCTTGCAGTATCACATGCACTGCTCCTGCATGCTGTGGAGGATAGAGCTGCTTGCTGTATCATGTGCACTGCTCCTGCATGCTATGGAGGATGCAACTGCTTGCAGTATCACGTGCAGTGCTCCTGCATGCTGTGGAGGATGGAGCTGCTTGCAGTATCATGTACACTGCTCCTGCATGCTACAGAGGATGGAACTGCTTGCAGTATCACGTGCACTGCTTCTGCATGCTGTGGAGGATGGAGCTGCTTGCAGTATCACATGCACTGTTCCTGCATGTGAGGGATGATGGAGCTACTTGCAGTATCACGTACACTGCTCCTGCATGCTAGGGAGGACGGAGCTGCTTGCAGTATCCCGTACACTGCTCTTGCATGCTACTGAGGATGGAACTGCTTGCAGTATCACATGCACTGCTCCTGCATGCTGTGGAAGATGGAGCTGCTTGCAGTATCATGTGCACTTTTCCTGCATGTGAGGGATGATGGAGCTGCTTGCAGTATCACGTACACTGCTCC
>NC_056749.1:95799595-95832095 GCF_019279795.1 Protopterus annectens
ACGAGTTGTGGTATTGTATGAGGAAGTCAGGAGTGGCAGAGAAGTATGTAAGACTGGTACAGGATATGTACAAGGGTAGTGTGACAGTGGTGAAGTCTGCAGTGAGAGTGACAGATCCATTTAAGGTGGAGGTGGGATTACATCAAGGATCAGCTCTGAGCCATTTCTTATTTGTAATGGTCATGGACAGGTTGACAGACGAGATCAGACAGGAGGCCCCATGGACTATGATGTTTGCAGATGACATTGTGATCTGTAGTGAGAGTATGGATCAGGTTGAGGAGATCCTGGAGAGATGGAGATATGCTCTAGAGAGGAGAGGAATGAAGGTCAGCAGGACTAAGACAGAATATGTGTGTGTGAATGAGAGGGAGGATAGAGGAATGGTGAGGATGCAGGGAGTGTTAGTAAAGGTGGATGAGTTTAAGTACTTGGGATCAACAGTTCAGAGTATTGGTGATTGTGGAAGAGAGGTGAAGAAGAGAATACAGGCAGGGTGGAATGGGTGGTGAAGAGTGTCAGTAGTGATTTGTGACAGATGGGTACCAGTAAGGGTGAAAGGGAAGGTCTACAAGAGGGTAGTGAGACCAGATATGTTGTATGGGTTGACAAAAAGGCAGGAGTCGGAGCTTGAAGTGGCAGAGTTAAAGATGTTAAGATTTGCACTGGGTGTGACAAGGATGGACAGGATTAAGGATCATTATATTAGAGGGTCAGCTCAGGTTGGACTGTTTGGAGACAAAGTCAGAGAAGCGAGAGTGCGATGGTTTGGACATGTGATGAGGAGGGATGATGGATATATTGGGAAAAGGATGCTAAGGATGGAGCTGCCAGGTAAGAGGAAAAGAGGAAGGCCTAAGATAAGGTTTATGGATGTGGTGAGAGAGGACATGCAGGCAGTTGGTGTGACTGAGCAATATACAGAGGACAGGAAGAAATTGAAACAGATGATCCGCTGTGACAACCCCTAACGGGAACAGCTGGAAGAGAAGAAGAAGATTAACTATTTGCCTTATCTAAAACTGAAGACTCTCCTTAAGGTTTGTTTCTTTAGGTATGTCTTCATCACCAAACAGACTTTGACATTTTTTTCAAAAGAATCCCATTTTTTGGATGTTGACACACCTGGCCTACTCATGTCATGATGTAACCTGCTAGTTTCAAGAAATTGTACATGAATGCCATGTGCATTGTTTACAGGTCAGTCCTTGCAGTCAGAAAGCAGAGTATTGTTTTCACAGGTCTAAGACTGTACAGCTGTCAAACTACCAAACAGTCCCACAATGGCACTGACACAGTGCTGATGTCCACCACAACTGACATCATTGAACAACCCAACAACTCAGTGTCAAACACCACAAAGATTTCCAGCCCACTTTTAAAAATTCCATCACTCAAGAGCTCCAAATGTGGAGACCAGTGGAGGGTTCTCCTCCTCACAGGCCTATGCATACACCAAATTTATGACCACACGAACAAACACTCAAAGACTAGAGCCAGACCTGAACCTCTTCAAGGTAAGTACAGTCTCCAGTTGGGGCACCAACCCCCTTCAGGTACTGAGCTTGCACTCAAATACTAAGGGCTTTAGCCACAAACAGTTAACAGCCATCATTGACGACCTTGAATTTTGGGAAAGCCTGCCTGCAGATCTGATCCTGAAGTTATTGTACCACTCTATCATTGGTTGTTTAGCTGGAGCTTGATAGGTATGACCAGCATTCCTAGAGACTGGTCATTTTGGTCAACTAGTCACAAATCAAAGGTACTCTGGATTGTTGATGCTTCTCTTTGGTGCAACCCAGAAGCCCACACTGACTAGTTGGCTCTAGTTAGGAAAGGTCCTTCTGGTCCTCATTCACTAGAGTCTACATCTCCTGGCCTGGACATCATACAAAAGGTTAATTTCTTATGACAGCTTGAGTGTCATGTACAAAAGGACACCATTAAGGAGATCAAACTGTAGCCTGTAATAGGCCTGAGGCAAGCCTCTCCTGACCCTGCCCTGCCTTTGGTTATAATGTAATTCAACACTCATTCTTGATCACTGGATTTTCAGGTGCTAGTCTGCATAAACTAGTCTCTACATGACTTCCTGATTGTGGGTAGTAGGGATGCTATTATACCCTTGACCTCAGGATCCTCTGAAGAATTGAAGGATTCAAACTGCTGCTTCTGAGATAGACAAGGATAATGAATTCATCCTATATGCATCTGTTCTACATACCACCTCCTTTCAGCATGCTCTCAACTGATGAGAAACAGTTTAATATGGCCTTGAGACTCTATCCATAATGCAAAAAATGTCCTGCAGGGTTTCTGGGGAAAAAGCCTGAGAAGCTTTGGGCTGTTCTGCTCTTGAAACCACTCATTAAATATGTCATCAAAGCACCATGGATTTATTTATTTATTCATTTATTTATTGACATTTTTTAACTGGGAAAGTCCACTGGATCAGAAACTCATTTTCAATGGAGGCCCTGGGAGAAAAGCTCCACAGTACACTTAAAATATGTTTATGCAGTAAATTTATACAATAAAAAAAATGTAAAAACAGTTAGACATTGTTGACAGTGATTAGAACATAAATTTAACAAATATTTCTAATACAGCAAGTATGTGAGGCAAATAGTTAATAATTTCATAAGGGTTTATACAGAAAATGTTACACCTGAAGGAACAGTGTGGACATTTGTTGTATTTCATCTTAGAAGTTAGAAGTTAGTAAATAGGTATTTTAGGGTGGTTTATTTGTGTGGCAGGTACACAATGGATTATCTAGGTAGTGAGATTTTAAGGCAGTTTTAAAGGTTTTAGCGTGGTCAATTTGGGTTATGTGAGATGGTAGGTTGTTCCATAATTTTGCAATGCTATGGGGAATACCGACATTTTCCAGCCCTTTTGTTGGGCTTAGTTATGGTTAGTAGGTACTTGGAGGATCTTAGAGTTCTGGTAGGAATATATGTTTGTAGGATTGAGTTGAGTGCAGGGCAGTCATTGGGTTTGTACATTAGCTTGTGTGCTATGGTGAGTTGGGTATACTGGAGGTAGTAGGAAAATTCTAGCCAATTAAGGGTACTGATAGCTTGGCAGTGATGAGAGCAATAAGATGTTCCGGAGGCAAATTTGGCAATTTTATAGTAGCATGATTGTAGTTTATTTGTAAGGGTTGTGTGTAGGTTGGTAAAGATGGCACTACCATATAGAACAGCAGGGATGAGTAATGTGCTGGCTAGTTTAGTTTTGGTGTTGTTGTCCAGGTAGAGGTTATGGCGATATAGTCTGCCTAATTTAAAATGTGTATTTTATAGCATTGAGGATATGGGGTTCATAACTGAGTTTGTTGTCTAGTGTTATTCCGAGTAATATGGCAGTTTTCACTATTTCTATTTCAGTACCATCTTTAGCAAAGATTTTAAAGTCAATGTCTGGAGTTTTTGTAGAGAAAAATAACAGTTTTGTTTTTTTGGGGTTTAGCATTAGTTGAGAATTGATGAGCTATGATTCGACAGAAGTGAAAGCTTTTTGTGTGTTTGTGAAGAGATCTGTAAAATTGTTGGAGGTGGATACTAGTGTCAAATCATCGGCATATTGGATAAGGTTTTGGATGTTGGGGGTTTTGTGTAAATCATTTATAAAAATATTAAACAGTAGTGGTCCTAGAATGGATCCTTTTGGGACCCCTATGTTGTTCTTTTGGTAATCAGATTGTAAATGTTGCCACCTTACCAGTTGTTCTCTATTTTGTAGGTAAGAGGTAAACCAATTAAGGGATTCAAGGGCGCATCCTAAGTTTGATAGTTGATATAGCAGCTTAGTATGTGACACTGTGTTGAAAGCCTTAGATAGGTCCAGTAGTATAACTGAGGTAGGATGACCGGCATCTATGGTTTTGTTAGTGTCTGAAAAAGAGAGTAGGTCAGTGATTGTGCTGTGGCCTGGGCAGAAACTGTGTTGTGTGGGGGATAGAAGAGCATTTCCAGATAGATGTTTCAGTAGTTGTGTATGGAATATCTTCTACATTCTCTCCTGCTGCCTTCAGCAAAGGCTAATGTCCTAGTCAGAACAACTAACTAAAATAGGTTCATAGATTCAAATTGATATACTGAGCCTTTATAAGCCTAACCATGTAGTCCAACCCAATTGTGTCCCTCTGAGTTAAAGGGAATTTATTAGGAAGGACTGAATTTCCGATTTCTCATCCATTGGTCAAGGTTCTCATTGCTGAAGCCATTGTGATCTTGTTGTTCCAGCATAAGTCTCAGAACAGCAACATGTTTCTACCTTGTGGCAAGAGGATTTACACCCCTGTCATTTTCAAACTCAGGATTCTCAGCTATTCACCTCTTATGTCCCTCTTCCAGTTTCATCTGATAAGAAAGGTCTTGGAAAGCTCTATGACCTCTGTGAGTCTGTGCTTAAGAAACATCACAATGATACCCTGGCCACAGCCTTTACTGTGCATAAAGTCTTTGATTTTGTGGCACTTTTACTACTGCTGTAGATTCAGCTGCAGGATATGAGACTCTCCAGGGCCTGGTTATTGACATTCTGCAGGCAAAGCAGGCTTTCACTTCCTTGCAGTGCTTCTGTGATCCGTCTTCTGCCATTTCTTCTCTTTCCTATGCTGGATCCAGCCAAACTCTATAGGAGAGGAAGCGTCATCACTGTCAAAGGAAAATAATCAAGTCTCACATCTTCTTGTTGCCTCAAGCACCAGTGAAGATTCTCAGGATGATAATGACTCCTGCTGCCACAACACAATTCTAACTACACTTTAAGACTCTTGTGCGTTTCATCCCAGTCTAAAAATTGGCAAGGATCAATGTGCTCTAGACACAGCAACATTTGGCTACTTTGTGGAGTTCACACATCCATCGCCCAAAACTGCTCCAATTGCTAATCAGTCTGTCTTTGTGGAACTACTGAGAAAGACCCAGACTATACTATTGAAAGGAACATACAATTTATCCCAATGTTAGAGGAAGCCAGAGATATTAATTGTGGTTCTTTTTAGTTCCAAAGTACACAGAAGATCTCAGTAACTTCAACCAGCACTTCCAGTATGTTTGCTTTGGATGGTCCCCTTGTAAGTTATCATACCCTTGATTCAAACGGGAGGTGTAACTGAATAATCTTGGATGCCTTTTGTCACAGCAGTATCTGGGGTCCACACAGAAGACTCCTTTGATTTGTTCCAGATGGGTAACACTTCCAACACAAATTGTTGCCATTTTGGTTTTCTTTAGCAGCCAGAATATTCACCAAGGTACTGGATATAGTGACTAAAACCTTGTAGGAGGAAGATCTGCCATTCTTATAAGTAGACTGTGGTAGCCCTGTCTAAGGATTTCTTGGAGGTAGCCCTCCTTTCACAATACTATTGATACAGTCCTTCCTAGAAGGAATTGGACATTCTATAGTGTCTGTCTCTCTAGCCCTTGGCTGGGATCAAGAGTTCATGCCTTTGGTTAGAACTATAGCAAGATGATCTGGCACCCTGGGCAGTCTCTAGAATAAAGTCCTCTCCTCAACCAAAAGTTGAGGATCAAAAACAAGCCTTCCCTAATGTTGAATGAAGATAAAAAAAAGAACACAACTAAATCTGAAATGTATAAAGAGCTCAGTACTAGCTATGCTTATTAATAAACTGTAAAGATTTTATGCAAACTCCTTGTTAGTTACTAATACATTAGGCTATTAAATATACTCATTTAAGAAGCCATGACATAATCTGTGGCTTATTAAAGGAATGTCAGTACTCAGCTCACACCTCATCAGCAAATGCTGATTGTGTCCCCTAACAGCTTGGACCTGGGCAGCCTCCTCCATTGTCCTGCCCAAGTTACAGCTCTGTCTATGGTCACATGGATGAGGACTATGCAGAATTCAGGTTCAAATTCTGTTGTAGCTTTTGGTCTTGATGTGTGCCACAAGCTTCATAACACTGTTTACTTGTCTGAGTATGTGGATGTTACAGTGGACCATGAAGTGTATGTCAGTGGCTTCATAGCTATCATGCATTTATTAGCTTTTTTGGAGTCTGATCCATGCTGCTGGGCTCTGGAGTGATGAACCATACACACAAATCTTCTGATGGTAATTTCCTTTCTGCAGTCAAACCTGTTGCAAATGTCACTGACAAAGACATCACTTATTGGCTGAAGAGCCTGCCTTAATTCCACTGAAAGTTTGGTCCGTCCAGGGAGGGGACTCCAACCTATAGCAGTACTGCTGGCTTTGAAGGCATTTGAGACACAGCTATCTCTGCACTCTGTCCTTATCTAGTCTATCATGTGGTATCTGACTATGCAGACCTCACAAGGTCACACTGCCAGTGCAGAGAGGCAGTTCTGGTCTGGCAATGGAACCACATAGAAGAAAATCTTTCCCTCAGTGGTTGGAGAAGTAAAAGAGCTGGCAGATGATCTGAGCTGAGCTTCCAATGTTCTCCTCCATCTCCAGAATCAAAGACACCCATGATGAAGTAGTCCTTCCCTCTTCTACTTCATTTATGCAAGATATTTCAGTTGATGCATTCTCCTTTTAGTGACAGGAAAGGTTCCCACATGCCTTCTGCCATTTTTGCTGATTTCACACCTCATCAAATTTGAGTAGGAGAGACCAAATCTAATTCTCATTGTCCTTTAGTGGGTAAGACAGGAATGGTTTCTGGCTCTAAAGGCTTTAGTGGTACATAAAATCCTCCCAGACTTGATGGCACATGAAACCCTCTCAGTCCAAGCTATGAGTGTCTCTTAAAATTTCTGATACAGCCAGGTTTGCATACTCATGATGCACACCAATTCATTCTGCTCGATTTGCAGGCGTAGCCTCTGAGATAACTATGGCTGTCAGAAGGCCTTGTGTTTGACAAGCTTATACGTCCCAATGGAAAAGACTTCAGTTTGAGTTGAGGTATTCCTGATAATGCCCTGGTTGTTCAGTCTACAGGTGTCTGCTATGTATCCCAGGCACCTGTGTGGTATATTTTTCTGTTGGTCCATGATCTTAGTGCATGTGTAAACTTAATTTCTGCATCACAACATTGTGGAGGGGAGAATAGTGGCCTAGCACCAGATAGTCAATCAGTTTCTTAAAGAAGTGCTGTATTGTTGTTCACTTTGAGAAATATATCCTCTCTGTGGGATTTGAACATTGTGGTAGACTGCCTTGTCTCTTCATTATTTGAGTATGTTAGCTTGGCAGCCTTGAAGTTAATTTCTTGGAAGACACTATTCATTATGATCATTGCATATGTGTGATGCATCTTGGACTACCGGCTTATATGTATTGGAACCATATCTGGTGTTTCTGAAGGACAAGGTGTCCCTCCTGACTAAGCCTTATTACCTCTCAAATGTGATATCAGAAATTTTACCTGTGGAGGGTGCAAGGATTTAGGAAGATGAGCATTTGCTTGTCTCCTTTGTTTTATGGATGGATGGAAGGGCTTGAGGCTGCCATAAAGATACTTTCCAAGAGTATTGTCAGCTACACCAACTAACCACCCTCTGACAAATGCTGTGACCTAATCCCTCTCCAGAAGAGCAGTCACTGCCTCTAGTGCTTACTTCATGAATGTCTGCTATGGCCATCTGTGCTGTGGTCACTTCATCAAACATTGTTGTTTTGACTGTGACTGAAGAACTTTGACCCCTCTAGGAAGTCAGTGATTTTGTAAAAAGAGACAAAGTACCTCAGGCTGAATGATGTAAGCCCATAACAAGAGTATTCTGAAAGCCTTCTCTCAAGCTGCCTAGGGTTTCTACCTCCCACCTGATGTATTTACATTTAGTATTCACTGTCCAGAACTGTCCCCACTTAACTCACCAGTTCATATTACTGTTGACCGTTCATACTTGCTTGCCTGCCTCTCCAATTCATGCTCTTCATTCACTGTCAATAGTTTTCATCCCTCCCTCTTTACAAATTCATACTAAATAGTCACTGTGCAGGACCACCAGGTTTTCCACCTTTATTTTTCTTTTAATGAAAATTGTCAAGAAATTTATGATGAGACATTTTACTGACACATTTGATGCCAAGCAATTTATGTAAGACACAGATTTCAATTATTTGTTTACATATTAATACAGTCAACGTAAAATTCAAAAATAATATAACAAACCAGAGTTCGGGGGCAGTGAAGACTGTAAGCTTGGATAACAGATGCCCTGCTACCCCAAAGCTACTCTGCTCCCAAGCAGAGAAGGAGGTAGTTAATGTAATACATTTACTGAGCTGCAGAGAAGTGCTCTTACTTGGATCTACCTTAAATAATGTTGCTCAGTGCAGTACCTTTAATTAAAAATGTAGTACTCACTCCACACTAGGTCTGTATACACTTGGAACACAATCACTCCACACTAGGTCTTTATACAGTTAGAACACAATCACTCGACACTAGGTCTGTATACACTTGGAACACAATCACTCCACACTAGGTCTTTATACACTTAGAACACAGTCACTCCATACTAGGTCTTTATACAGTTAGAACACGATCACTCCACATTAGGTCTATATATAGGTCTTTATACAGTTAGAACATGATCACTCCACATTAGGTCTTTATACACTTACAACACAATCACTCCATACTAGGTGTTTATACAGTTAGAACACAATCACTCCACACTAGGTCTTGATACACTTAGAACAAGGTCACGCATACTATGGTGTGTCTTCATACACTCACCTCTCCTACCCCATTGTGTCTTAATACACTCAAAATACAGTCACTCCACTGCACTGCATCTTTGTACACTCAGAACACAATTACTCCTACCATGCATTTTCATACACTCTTGTGATCTCCCCCGTCGATGCATTGAATTTAACAGCATATTTTGTCCCAGTGTTCTTCTTTATGTTATTGACAAATACACTAGCACCAACTTTCACACACAGTATATATAAATCCAAAAACTGTATAATTTGGAAGTATCACCTTGCCTATCATTCTTAATCTGCATTTTACAACAATTTAAAAATAATCTATGCATCAAATCACGCTATGTGTTGCTCATTAAAAGTAAAACCTTGTATAAGAAATAATTTATAGGAAGCATTTAAAAGTTGACGCAGTTCATATTGGCATTTGCTATGAAACAGCAATTAAAGATATAGGAAGTAATGCAGGTGATGCAGTCTGTGTAGGAAAAGTCAAACGCATGTATAAAACTTTTTCAGTTAGCATACATGTAATAATAATACTACTGAATTCCTTCCATGTCCCATTAGGAAGTACATCTACAGCTTTTTATGAAACAACAGGGTTACAGATCTCTAATTCTTAATTAAAGAAACCACTTTTTGGTATATACATCTCAGAAGTTCAGGCCAAAACTAAGGGGCTGTGGCTGAGCAAGTATGTGGATGACTGCAAACTGGGTGCAATTACTGAATCCCCAAATGATGTCGGTATACTTCAGGGAGGTCTTGTGCAGACCATCGACTGGTGTCTTGGTCATGGTCTCAAAGTGAATGCAAAGAAATGCATCATCATTCCCTTTGGTAAAAACAATGTCACTTCACACTAGCAAATTAATAACAATACCCTATGTATCTACAAAGTGGTAAGAGATCTGAGATCGCAAGTAGTCTGTGACCTTAAATTTGACCACCGTGTGTCTAATGTAGTAAGGAAGGGTTTCTATGTAG
Organism: Protopterus annectens; assembly: GCF_019279795.1. Taxonomy (NCBI): domain Eukaryota; kingdom Metazoa; phylum Chordata; order Ceratodontiformes; family Protopteridae; genus Protopterus; species Protopterus annectens. Next base: position 95,809,262 of record NC_056749.1, read on the forward strand.
TGAACTTGATTAGCAAAGGCATCACCTCTAGAGTAAAGGATGTTATAATCCCTCTAAACTCATCAGTAATCAGACCCATAATTGAATATAATTCCCCTTTTGGCATGTACCATAGAAAGCACCTGCAGCAATTGAAGAGACCTCAGAGGTTTGTAATTAAGAAGATCAAGGGACACCAGCACATGTCTTGCACAGACCAACTAAAGTGCCTGTCACTATACACAGTATCATACAGACTTCTTAGGGGAGACTTATGCCTGGCTTACAGAGCAATCTCCGACCTAAACCTAATGAATTTGCTGCACATCATAAATCAAACCAGACTAGAGCTACCCATTCCAGGGACCTAAATATGGCCTGTGATTTAAATAGTAAGTACTGGAAGGACAGATTTGTCTCCCAGCAATTGCTGCATCTTTGGAATAGGCTGCCAATTCTTGTGAAGCAGAGCTCCTCTATGACACTGTTCAAAGAGAACCGGGACGAGTGGATGGGGCACCGTAAATTCTTACCAGGGATAGCACCTACAATCCTCCTGGACATGGGCAACATTAATAAATACAATCCTGGGTACTGACTAGAGTATCTGTGGTATTATACTGGGATGAAACTGCTAGGCTTGAAATGACCTCTAGGTCAATACCCTGGTAACCTCCTATGATCCCAGGATCCTATTTTAACAAGAAAAATGGTTTATTATGCTGTCTTGAATTTGTGTATGCACATACAGAGACACATGATGTTTTTTTTCTACTGTGACTTAATAGAAATATTTATACCATACCAGCATGTAATATAGAATTAAGACTAACCTTCAAAATGCTGTAAGGGGGACTTCTTGCGGTCCTCTCGATACCTGTTTAAATTTTGCAGGTTTTGTTTTTGCTCATTTTGAAATGCATGTACCTGGTTCAAATGTGTCTTATCTCATCATTTTGTGTCTTGATCCATTTCATAGGCTCTTATCAATATTTTTTGGTAGGATATGAATCTGGCACCTGAATAATGCAAGCAAAATTAACCTAAACTCAAAAGCAAGTCATCCCTTTGTTTCTCTGTATGGCCCCTACCATATCTTTAAATCACCAGCACAATTTTCCACTTTTCACTCACTACTGAAATTGTCCCACTACAATTCTGATTTGCTTTAATAGTCTTCATCCTGAAAGTCCCCAGCCCTGCCCAGCTACTTTGCAGGATTACAGGCCAATATCCCTTCTCTTTCATTTAACTGAAATTTTAGAAAAATCTTTAAAATTCTCAAAATCACAGCCAGCATAAGTTGAGGCCAGATTACAACTCTCATTCACCAATGTAGTTCTTCACTGACAAAACCTACACATCTGTCGAAAGCAACCACCATGTTAGTGCTGGCTTTGTAGACTTGATGTAAGCCATTGAAAGTCTCTATCATAACATCATTATTAACAAACTGCAAATCCTTGCCTTCAGTTCGTCTATTATTTTCTGGTTCTCTGACTATTTCTCTTCCAAAGGACCTTCTTCTCTGCTAAATCAGCAAACTCCTCAGTAAGAAACATCTTCACTTCTAATGTCCCCGAGACAATGTGATGGCATATCCTGTTCTTTTTCTTGTTATTGTCAACATAACATCTTCCTACCCAGAAACACATGGTTGCAATATAAAACAATCTTCCAACTCATTTTAATACACACTGTGGTTGGCTAGCTAATAATCAGCTGTGCCTAAACACTTCTGAAACAGCTTCACATACATGAGTCCAAACCACAAATCTGTTCCTCACAGTTATGCATGCGCACCCTTAATAGAAGCATGGTCCGAAAGGTCACTCAGTACAAATATGTAGGAATTTGCTCGATCATTCCCTAGCTTTCAAATCTCAAACCTTTGAAATTTTCAAGAAAGCAATACAACGATTGAAGAATTACTGTTCTGTCTCTTAACTGTTTAACTTTCCCTGCCACACTAGTACTGCAAAGAATGTTCTCATTCCTAGATTAGAATATCTTCATCCTCTATGTCCTCTAAACTCTACTCAATACACTGATAAACTGCAAACTACAGTAAATGCCGTCTGCATATTTCTCCCACTTTTATCCAAGAAATGAGTATCACTGTACTGTTTTAAAAAGGCTAACTCAATAATAGTTATTACCCACAATGCCCTGCTTCTCTCATGTTTCACTTTGTGTTTCGTCCATGATTTTGGCTCAGAATATTGCTCTTTCCCATCTAATCCCCCGTAAAACTGGTAATTTTAGGAGAAAAGGTGGTGAATTGCACTTAATAACAATAGCTAATGTTACAGATTTTTTTTACTTCAGAAAAATGCAAGTTAATTCATGTTATTTTATTCAGCAAACTGTCTTAATTTAATAATACTAAAATTAAAAAAAAATGTCCCTGATTATTTTTTGATTTGTCCGTTTCTGAAAGTAAGAGCTTGATAGCTATGTCTCACTTTAAATTTACTAAATGAAAGGTACTGCCCCACCATCAACAGTAGATTTTACCTCGCTTCTTTCCTTACCCTCCAAAGCCTCAATTTCCGCAAAGCAATAGGTGAAAAATGTTTCTCAAAAAATCAGCATTTACCAATTGGAACTGCCTATATATGGAGATCAGAAAGGAAATGCAGTACCCTTATTTTTAAAAGAAAACCACTAGAATGTCTTAAAAAGCCTGTACGTTTTACAGCCAAGGGGTACCAAATGCTGGTACTTGCATTCTACCTTGCCATTCAAAATAATTATAACAACAGTGGATGTGAAACCATGTATAAATCATTCTGTAGTATATCAGGTAAATATGCACATAGCCAATCTAAAAATTATGTTAAACAGGCAAACTAATTTGTATATACATAGACTACAACAGAACATCCACTTAATTATAAATCAATACTAGATTGCTTAACTTCTATTTCTGCACATTTCTTAGCTGCATAAACTGTCACGATATTCTAAGCAACATAGCTTGGAAATATGTATTTGCATGTACGTAGCACTGAAACTAATTATTTATGTATTATATGTTACTGCCAACTTGGTATAATGCATTTATATTAGAAAAATGTTCTCTTATCTATGTAGCTGTGCATCCAATTAGTTGTGTTCATAGATTCATAGGTAGGTACTAGGCTATCTGCAAGAGAGCATTTATAAGCCTAGCCAGAGTGTGCCGGCTTTCGCCACCCCATTGATTAATTAGCTGAGCCTCTGTCAAGCAAAGCCAATGAAGTGATCCCAGGGGTGTATTTTCTTTTAACCACCCACTCATCAAGGTTTCTCTTGAAGAGTGTTAGTGATGGGCTCTGCCTAATGTAGTTAGGAATTTTGTTCCAAAGCATGGGGAGTCTCTGTGACAGGAATCTATCCCTCCAGCATGTTCTATTTATTGTTGTGGCGAGGTTTAGTTCACTAGACCGTGTGGCTCGAACTGACTTGGATTTCTTTAGCTGGAGCATGTCCATCAATTCTGAGTTGAACATGGCTTTGTAAGTCAGGCAGAGATCACCTCTGAGTAAGCGATATGCCACTGAGTTTTTTCAGTTGGGTTGCATAGGACATATGCTTGAGGCCAGTAATCCTCTTGGTGAGGTACTTCTGTGGTCTTTCCAGCTCTTGGAAGTGTCTTGTGAGGTACATCCCAAATGGGGCATTGTACTCTATGATGGGTCTGATGAGTGATGAGTAGAGGGGCACTATAACCTCTTTATTTCTAGATGCAAACCCTTTAGTAATTAGATGGGCCACATAGAAGGATTTCCTAACTACGTTGGCAATATAATTGTCAAAGGAGAGATTACTATCTACCTGGGTCCCCAGATCTCTTATTACCTCTTCTGTATTAAGGGGGCTGCCACCTATGTGGTAATTTGTGGGTGTTTTGTTTTTCCCAAACGGGATGACTATGCATTTTTTGGCATTTAGCTTGAGGTCATGACTTTGACAACAGGTGTCCATCTCAGTAAGGCCCTTTTGGAGGATGTCCGTGTCAGCCGGAGAGTCAATTATGGCTCCCAGTTTGCAGTCATTGGCAAACTTGGTTAGCCATAGCCCTCTTGTGTTTGCCTGTACTTCTGAGAAGTATATGCCAAACAGTAGGGGTCCCAGGACTGAGCCTTGCGGGACACCACTTGTGACTGGTTTTGAGTCGGACCTGGAGCCTGCTATTCTTACTGTGTGAGTTCTGTCTGTAAGCCAGTTGGCAACCCATCTCATGATGTAGGGGTTTATGTTCAGTCTGGTGAGTTTTTCTGTAATACCTGAGTGGGGAATGGTGTCAAAAGCCTTGGCGAGATCAAGGTAGGCTGTGTGAATCACCTTTCCCTCGTCTATGGCCTTCGTGACTGTCTCGAAGAAGTCAACCAGGTTTAGTAGGCATGATCTGCCCTTAACAAAGCCAAACTGGGTCAGGTCAAGTGTTTGGAGGTTCCCAATATCTTTATTAATGAGTTCCATGATGATGCCCTCTATAGCCTTGCAGACCAGACCAGGGTCAGTTGTGGCCCCTCTTTGTGGACTGGAATAACCGCTGCTGTGTGCCATTCTATGGACACGTAGCCTGTGGAGAGGCTGAGGTTGAACAATGTGTTTAGGTGGGGGGTTAGTTTGTTCTGTAGTTCGTGCAAGATGCAGCCTGGGACACCATCTGGCCCCATTGATGCTGTGTTTTTGGCTTTTGAAAGGGCTGTTTTTACTTGTGCATCTGTAATTTCTGGGACACTACACTTTTCTGGTATTGTTGTGGGCCCTTTTGGGAGTGAGAGGGGGGTGAAGTTTGCACTGAATCTATCTGCCAGGATGTTGGCAGTATCAGTAGGTTCAGTATATTTTGTGCTATTTTGCACTAGCTCAGTGCATATCTGCGAGTTACCACTGAGATTCTTAACATAGCTAAAGAAGGCTTTGTGGTTAACTTTTTAATCCTTGGCTATTTTTCTTTCAAAGTTAGCCTTGGATGATTTTATGAGGGACCTTAGTTTCTTACTGATACTGATCATAGATGTCTTTCCTTCTTAGGATTTGCTTTTTTTCTGAACTAGTTTCCTCCTTCTATTGTATAGTCTGTTTATGGCAGGGGTCCTCCAGACTGGTTTCCTTCTCTTAGGGGAGTGAGTCTTAGTTTTGCTAGGGATGGCACAATCCATGCATCCTTGTAGGGGCTCATAGAGTGCATTTGTAAAGGTTTCTGAATCTCGGGCAGCTTTATCCTTTAGAGTGGGGGCTGGGAAACTTACTGCCTCTGTCTTAAGTAAGGAGAAGTTTGCTTTAGAAAAGTTTTTTTACTGTGGTTTCCTTAGTTGAGGATGGTGGTGGGGAGTGGACATCCAGAATGATTAGTTTATGGTCTGATCTAACCAGTGGCAGGTTGACCTCCGGTGTTGAATACCTGTCGCCCATGTTGGTGATGACCAGGTCCAATATGTTTTCACCTTTGGAAGGGGAGTTTACCAGCTGATCCAGGGCATTTGAGTTGATGAATTCCAGGAAGTACTGGGCCTGGGAGTTTGTACTCAAGTAGTTTTCCCATTTAATGGCAGGGTAATTGAAATCACCCAGTATCAGGGTGTTCAGTAGGACCTTCATGTTTTCCAGTGTCTCCAGAAAGGCAGAGTGGTAGTCCTGGGTCATGGAGGGTGATTTGTAGCAGGCCACAATTTGCATTGCAGATTTGCCCGATGTTAGTTGCACATGGATGATCTCAGAGGTATCATGCTGTGCCACTAACCTGGAGGTGTAGGTATCCTTGATGAATATGGATACACCCCCTCCTTTTGTGTTTCGGTCCATGTTCTGTGGCTGAAACATGTGGTATGAGTTGTAGCCCGGTAGTGCTGGGGTGCTCTCTGGAGCCTTGAACCTGGTTTCAGTTACTGCACAGATGTCGACGTTTGCCATACTGAGAAGTGCTTCAAGTGAATGCATTTTGAGATTTAAACTCCTGGCGTTGAGTATCATAACCCTCAGTTTTTTGTTAATTGTGCTGTTTATGGAGGTGGGTTTGACTTTTGAGCCTTGCCTAAAAAAGGCACTATGGGGCAGCAAGAGCCTTGGCCAGTATTCGAAGGCCTAGGGGTGACAGGTGTAAGCTGTCTCTTGCAAAGCAATGCGGCTTGTTGAGCATGTTGTCCAAGGCTGACAGACACTGGATCCCCTTTGAATGACACTAGAAGCTTATCCAATTGTTGAAATTGATCATTTTTTCTTTATATTGAAGTATCATTCTTGGTGAGGACAGGATGCTACTCAGGGTCAGGGTCATACCCACCTGGGCTACATGTTCAGAGAGCTCTTCCATGCCTCTTTTCATGTAGTCCAGGGAGGTACATCTCAGGTCATTCACATCAACATGAACAATGACAGAGTCATATTTGTACTTGTTCTGGAGTGACCTGAGTGCTTGTGTTATGTGGCGGATTCTGGCTCCCGATAGGCAGCTAACAGTAACCTTCTCCATGTCTAGCATAGTGAGTGGGACGTCAGTGTGCCTGACTATAGAGTTACCTTTTACTAGTGTGTTAGGTATGTTATTTTGCCTTAAGGGCTGTGATTGTGCCGCACACTGATTTTGTGTTTTATGTGTTGTCTGGTTTGTGACGGGGGGTGCAGGTTGTTTGGGTGTCTGCTTTGGAGGTCTCTGATGCTTTTGCAGGTTTTTATTTAGAGACTTCAAGTATGATTTTGTGTATTTATGTTTATTTTTTGCCAGTGCTGGTTTAGTAGGTCTATGTGTGGCTGGAGGTGTGGTGCAAATGTTAACCTTCTCCTCTTCACTGTCTGTTCCAGTCTTGGGTGGAGAGAGCTTAGCCTCCAGTTTGGCTGTATAATTGCATCTCTTGCATATGTTAGTGTTTTGTGATAGGAGGAGCGGGCTGTCTGTGTACATGAGGCAGTTGTAACATTGCCTCAGGATACCCAGATTCACCAGCTGGACTGGAGAGTACACCTGAAATTGCCCTTTGGTCATGCCTGAATAGTAGGGTGAGCTGCTTAGTCACTTGGTTAGTGAGGAGTGAATAAAGAGCCTTGCCCTGCTGGGCAATCAAGTGTCAGGGTATATTAGTGTTTGCTATAAGGTCTGAGCAAGTGCTGGACTGTAGGATGCTTTTTAAGTGCTTAGGCTCTCAGTTAGACTAGTTTCAAGGGAAAAACTGAAGAGAAGACTTAGCGGAGCCTGGAATAATTTAACCCTAGCTAACTGCCGCTGCTCAGCGCACGAAACCGCGCAAATGCGGTTTTTATTGCAGGGAAATGAAAGAGATAGAAATTAGCCCAAAATGGCCAATAAACTACTAACTTCTGGGCTGGAACCTCTCCTCTAGGGACAGATAGGCTGCTCAAAGCTCCCCTCTTTCACAAGTGAACAGAGAAACTTCCTTCTATCCAAGTAAGGTATGGGCAACTCAGAAACTTGTAACACAGCCCTGAATTCAGCACTAGCCTGAAAACGGGACTATACTAGCTTAGAAAGGTGGGAAAGAAGGATTTTTTTTAAAAGATAAGGCAAAAACACTAAAAAATACACTTAAAACAGCTTTAAATTACTACAAACGATCAGAAAAGGCTATTGCACTTTAGTGTGTAGCCTACAACAGTTAAATTATTTAAACAAAAAATGACTTTTTAAAAAGTTCAGGCAGTCAGATAAGTACAACATGTGAAAAACAAGCTTTTAAATCACAATAAATGCTGGAAAATTGGCATTTAGGCAGAAAACAAGTACAGAAAGAAAATATAGAAAAACGGATACTTAATCACTCCAAAGTCTCTCTTCTAAGCTAGAAGGCTTGTATCAGTTTAAGGCTTTCTAGTGCTTCCCAGTTGGTTAGCTACAGTGTGTTCTCTGTACTTGCACCCTAACTTAATATTCTGCATTTTCCTGAGTTTCAGCCATGACGTCCTGGTCTTCACTGAAAAGGGTCTGAGGACCAGTCCATCTACCTGGTTATCAAATCAATCAATAAATAAAACTTTGCCTGGTGACTGCATTTTACTGCAGAATTCCTGGATCAGGGATATGCCTCTTTAGTCAATATGCTGTATAAACATGTGTGGAGGTGATAAAACAGACATGAGGGGGAGGCAGGTGTGCAAATAATGTACAGGTGGTGGAAAGCAGAGGTCTAGGAAGCTACCAAAAAAAGAAGAAATGCATGAAGAAGGTGGCCAGGAATGGAAAGAAGAGGTTAAGAAAGAATACTGTGTGACTAACAAAGAGGCTAAGAAACTAATCACAATATCAAGGCATCAAAGAAACTTTACAGGCCTATCAAAAGTAACTCCGTAGATGGCACAAAGAATCTCTATCAGGTTGCAAGGTAAGGATAGAAATACAAAGTGGATAGTCATCAGACACCATTCATACTGGCTACCAGCAACACTCTGCCCAGCAGCCCAAAGGACATCAAGAAGATATGGAAGCAGTACTTCAAGAAGCTTCTGAATTAACAAAAACTTCAAAGATGCTATATTGCCTGTCGTACAACCTATGATAAAAGAGGAAGAAGATCTCAAAGAAGAAGTACAAAGAGCACCAAGGAAAATGAACTCAGGGAAAACATAAGACTCAGATGAAGTCACGGTAGAAATGATCTGCGTGTTGGGTGAGTTACGGGAAAATGGCTCCCGAGGGTACTCATGGTGGTATGGAGCGAGAGAGAAAGAGGCGTATCCCAAATTACTAGAGAATAAACATTCCACTGCCAGTGTGCACCGAAAATGGGATATATATACAACTACTGGCACTACAGAGGTATCAAACTCTTCTCACACTGCACACAAGTGCTGGGCAGGGTGACCGATAAAAGAATACACAGACTAGTAGAATGTAAGACAGGAGATGAGCAGTCTGAATTAGGATCAGGAAGCAGAATAACCGACCCAGCATTTCCAGTGAGATGGGTGATGAAGAGAAAATGAGTCCAACTGGGCATTTCCAGACAAACAGAATACATATAATAAGGTCCCTAGAAAACTGACTTGGACAGTTTTCTACTGAGTTCCAGAAACACTGGTAGAATTAGTGTAGGCTATGTTCAAGGACACAATGATACATATACAAACAGCATTCAGCCTCACAGAAGGGTTCACAGTGTGACTGGGTTTTGCAACAGTGTTCAATCCTTAGCCCAGTCTTGTTCATACTGGGAAGGACTACATCAGGAAAGAGATAGGAGACAGATCAACAAAGCTACTGTATGCAGACGATGTGGCATTACAGGCAGACTCTTAAAAGGAGCTTCAAGAAATAGGGAATAGAATGCATAACTGTAAGCACTCGGGATGTACAGACAAGAATAGAATGCATAACTGTAAGCACTCGGGATGTACAGACAAGACAGTAGTTATGGCAGTTGGTGGTGGACATAAGAAGCTGAGAATTAAGATAGAAGGGAAAATGGTGGAACAAGTTAACCGTTTGAAGTACTTGGGAGGGGAGGTTGAGGAAAAGGAAAGTCTGAATGAGAAGGTCAAAGGTAGAATCAGAAAGGTTGCAGCCAAATGGCACAAAGTTACAAGGGGTAGTGTGTGACAAAAGAATGCCACAAAAGCTGAAAAGTAAGGTGCAGAAAGCACTGTTGTAACTAGTGCTTCTGTATGGCTCAGGAACATTAGAAGTAAAGGCAGAGCAGCTATAAAAGGCTGAAGTGATGTAGATGAATTCATAGGTTCATAAGAGACTACTAGGCTAGTGGCTCAAGAACCTTTATAAGCCTAGCCATTATTATCAGAATTTTACCCAGTTTTCAATCCCTAAGTGCTAGAGGATGGCTTAGGTTTGTGCCCATGCCTTTTAGTATTTTACAGACTGTCCCTGTCCATAAGGCACATTGGCACCACCCCAGGAGTGAATCTATGATCCTTCATCCATTGATCAAAACTCCGTTTGAAGAGGGTCAGGGAAGGGCTCTGCTTTTATGTGAATAGGTAGCCTGTTCCAGAGATGGAGTAATCTATAAGACACATCTCTCTCTCTCTCTCCAGCATGTTTTGTTTGTGTCACAGCCCAGTTTTAGATCCTTAGATCAGCTGGTCCTTATGCAGTTTGTCTTGCGAATCTATAACATTTTCATCAGGACTGGATTTCATAGGTTCATAGGTTGGTACTAGGCTATCGGCCCTAGGGCCTATACAAGCCTAGCCATAACAATTCCCTGGATATTTCTTCCCACAATATTTACTTCCCTGGACCCCTGTCTAGCAGGGTGACTAACATGATCCCCGGGGTGAATTTCCTATCTCCCATCCAATCATCAAGGTTCCTTTTGAAGAGTGCCAAGGAGGCACTCTGCTTGACATGTATGGGCAGTCTATTCCAGAGTATGGGGAGTCTCTGGGTCAGGAACCTATCCCTCCAGCATGTTTTGTTCATTGTGATGACAAGGTTTAGATCCCTGGAGCATGTGGCTCTGAGGGATTGGGATTTCTTTAAGTGGAGCATGTCCAACAGCTCAGGGTTTGACATGGCCTTGTATGTTAAGCAGAGATCACCTCTGAATAGACGATATGCCACAGAGTATAGCTGGGAGTCTTTTTACACAGTCAGCATATGACATCTGCTTTAGGCCTCTGATTCTTTTAGTGAGGTATTTCTGTGGCCTTTCCAGCTGTTGCAGATGTCTTGTGAGGTACATACCAAATGGGGCATTGTACTCTATAATGGTTCTAATGAGGGATGAGTACAGTGGGACAATGACCTCCTTTTTTCTCGATGAAAAGCCCTTAGTGATGAGGTGTGCCACATAGAAGGATTACCTGACTGTTGTGGTGATATGGTTATCGAAGGTGAGACCACTGTCCACCTGTGTCCCTAAGTGTCTTATCACACTTTCGGTGTTTAGTGTACTGCCACCTATGTGGTAATTCATGGGTACATGTTTTTTTCCAAAGGAGATAACTATACATTTCTTGGCATTAAGCTTGAGCTCATGACTCTGGCACCAGGCATCTGTTTCTGTAAGATCCTTTTGTAGAATATCCACATCATTTGGGGATTCAATAATGGCTCTCAGTTTGCAGTCATATGTGAACTTTGTTAGCCAGAGTCCCTTAGTGTTAGCCTGTACTTCAGAGAAGTAGATGCCAAACAAGAGTGGTCCCAGGACTGAACCCTGAGGTACTCCACTTGTCACTTGTCTGGAGCTGGATTTGGAGTCAGCTACTTTTACAGTCTGTGTTTTGTCAGTAAGCCAGTTAGCAACCCATCGAGTGACATAGGGATTTATGCCCAACTTAGTAAGTTTATCTATAATTCCAGAGTGGGGGGATGGTGTCGAAGGCCTTGGCGAGGTCCGGATAGGCTCTGTGGACCACCTTACCCTCATCCACAGCTCTGGAGACTGATTCCAAGAAGTCAATCAGGTTCAGAAGACATGATCGGTGCTTCACAAACCCAAACTGGGTGGGGTCCAGTATTTGAAGGTTGCCAATGTCTTTGTTTATAAGTTCCATGATAATGTGTTCCATGCCCTTGCAGATCAGGCTCATCAGACTGATGGGACGGTAGTTCCCGGGATCCAAGGTGGATCCCCTTTGTGGAGTGGGATAACTGTAGCTGTGCGCCACACAGTGGGCATGAAGCCTGAGGTGAGGCTATGATTAAACATGACACTTATGTGAGGTGCCAGTTCATTTTGTAGTTTATGTAGTACACAGCCGGGGATGTCATCTGTTCCCACAGATGCTGTATTCTTAGCTTTGGAGAGTGTGGTTTCTACCTGTATGGCCATGATTACTGGAATTTGACAATCTTTTGGTATTGAGATGGGCCCTTTAGGGGGTGAGAGGGGGGTGAAGTTGGCACTAAATCAATCTGCCAGGATATTGGCAATATCCTTGGGATCAGTATATTTAATGCCATTCTGTTGTAGCTCAGAGCAGATCTGAGGATTGCCATTTAGATTCTTGACATAACCATAGAATGCCTTGTGGTTGTCTTTGGAATCTTTGCAATTTTATTTTCGCAACTAGCTTTTGAGGATTTTATGAGGGATCTCAGCTTCTTACTGAGGCTGGTGAGGGAGTTTTTTGCATCCTGGGATTTTCCTCTCTTCTTCAACAGTTTCTTCCTTCTGTTGTATAGTTTGTTTATTGCAGAGGACCACCAGATTGGCTTCCTTTTTTTGGAGGAGAGCATCTTGGTTCTATTTGGGATGGCACGATTCATGCACGAGTGGATGTGCTCATACAGCGCCTTAGTGTAGGATTCAGCAGTCGAACGTTCAGATCCCGTCTGCATGAGTGTCATGAAGTTTGTCACTTCTGAATTCAGTAGCATGAAGTTGGCTTTGGAGAAGTTTTTTTACGTTGGTTTCCTTACTGGGGGGTGGGGGTGGGATGTGGATGTCAAGGGTGATTTGCTTATGGTCAGACCTAACCAATGAGGGGGTGACCACTGGTGTGGAGCATCTATCTCCCATGTTGGTAATGACCAGGTCTAGGATATTGGAGCCCCTGGTGGGACAATGAATTAGTTGATCCAGGACATTGGAATTTATGAATTCCAAGAACCGTTGGGAAAAGGTGTTGGTACCCGAGTATCTTTCCCAGTTAATGGCAGGGTAGTTGAAATCACCCAGTATTATGGTGTTTGGTTGTATCTTAGTATTTTCCAGTATGTTTAGAAAGGTGTAGTGAGAATCTTGGGGCATGGTGGGGGATCTGTAGCAAGCTACAATTTGGATTGCATTTGAGAGTGTCTTGTAAGTTAGGCTTAGATAGCACCTTAATAGTTGGTAGGAAACAGAGTAAAGGGATAGGGCATTTAGTCAATCTGCATAGGGCATGTTGTTTACACCCTGTATTTTTCTGTAAGGCACCTCTGAGGCCAATGTAGCTGTTGCAAGTGCCTGGCCAAGAATATGCTGAAAGGTTAATTGGACTCAATTATTGGTCTGATGATGGCTGAGTATAGTAGAACTATTACTTCCTTGGATCTAGATGCCATGTCTTTAATAATAAGCTGTGTCACATAGAAGGACTTCCTCACTACTGTGGACACATGATGATCAAAGTTCAGGCTACACTCTATCTGTGTATCTACATCTCTCACCTCTGAGTCCACTCTTAGGGGTGTGCTATTAATGCTGTAATTTGCAGGGGTATTTGACTTCCCAAAGGGTATGATTATGCATTTTTTGCATTTATTTTTAGGACATGGCTCTGGCACCAATCATTTGTCTGTGTCAGACCCTTCTGAAGGATATCTATATCATTGGAGGCTTCAATGATTGTCCCCAGATTGCAGCCATCAACAAACGTGGTCAGCCTAAGGTCCTCTATATTGCCTTGACTTTAGAGAAGTATATTCTGAAAAGCAGAGTCCCAGCACTGAGCCCTGTGGCACACCACTAGTAAATGGCCTCTTGCTGGATCTGGATTCTCCCACTCTAACAACATATGTCCTGCTCATAAACCGTTTGGCTATCCAGTGTTTGGAGGTTTCCTATGTCGTTATTTATCAAGTCCATGTCCTATGGGTCTGTAATTTTCTGGGTCTGTTAATGGTCCCTTTTTATGCAGAGGGATAACTATCCATTTGGTGACTTGGGGATTTTTACCCAGTTTTATGAGTTTATCTATAATACCTGAGTGGAAAATTGTCCCAAATGCCTTAGCACCTTTACCCTCATCTATGGCACTAGTGACTTTCTCAAAGAAGTCCACCAGATTAAGTAGGCATGACCTGCCCTTGACAAAGCCAAAGTGGGTTGGATCCGGTGTTTGGAGGTTTCCTATGGCGTTATTTATTAAGTCCATGATTATTCTTTCAATGGCCTATGGGTCTGTAATTTTCTGGGTCTGTTGATGGTCCCTTTTTATGCAGAGGGATGACTGTGCTGTCCTCCACTGAAACCAAGCCAATCTGGAGGTTGTAGTTAAATAGAGATTCTAGTGGGCCAGATAGATCCTATTTCAAACTATTTAAGAGGCATCCTGGGATATTGTTGGGACCCATTGAAGCTGTGTTTTTAGTTTTAGAGAGTGCAGTGGTGGCCTGTTCTTTTGTGATAACTGGTAAAGGAATGATGGAGGGTATTTCTTGGTGGGTAGCCAGAAGTGATGGGAACATGAAATTTATTGGTCAGCAGATTTGCCTGGGTATAGGTGATGCCATCTGCAACTAATTTTGCATATTGCAAGAAAGCCAAGCAGGCAAAGGTCACACATGGCATAAAACCAAACGATTTATTTAGCAAAAAACATGTAAGCGCTTTCGCATAGTACTGCTACGCTTCATCAGATATGTCTGATGAAGCGTAGGAGTACTACGTGAAAGCTTTTACATATTTTTACTAAAGAAATCATTTGGTTTTATGCTGTGCATGTTCTTTGCCTGCTTGGATTTCTTGCATTGTATTTTTGGAGCCTGGTCTAGACTTTATCTGGTGCAGTGCTTTTGTTTGGATTTCTTGCATTGTATTTTTGGAGCCTGGTCTGGACTTTATCTGGTACAGTGGTTTTGTTTTTGCTGTAATTCTGCATATTGTTTGGGTTGCCCTTAAGATTGTGGTCATAATTCAAAAAATGCCTTATGGTTATCCTTAGCTTGGGAGGCTATTTTTGCCTCAAAATTTGCTTTTGAAGACTTGACTAGTCCCCTGATTTGCTCGTTTAGACTAATGAGGGAGTTTTTGCTCTGTTGTGCACATTCTTTCTTACTTCTACACAGGATTTTCTTTGCTTTGTTGGACAACCTATTTATATTAGGGGGCCACCAGGGTGACTTGTTTTTGCGGTTTGCCTTAGGCTTATTTCAGTCTGGTACTGCCATTTCTATACAGTTGTTTATATAGTCATACAAGGCTTTTGTTTCAATTGTGATTTATACGTTTGAGAGAGCTTGGAAATTAGCTATGTCTTTGCTTAATAGGCGGTAGTTTGCCTTAGAAAAGTTCTTAAATGTTTTGGGGTTATGTAGGGATTCTAGATTTATATTTATTTCAAGAGAGACTGCTTTGTGATCTGATCTAACCACTGAGGATATTACACTTGGAGGGGTGCAACGATCTCCAATAATTGTATCTGGTCTAGGATATTTGTACCCCTAGTGGGAGTGCAGCTAGCTGTTCAAGGGCATTTGCACTGACCATGTCTAAAAATCTTTGAGCCTGCATGTTAGTGGTTATTTGTGCCAATTAATGGAGGGGCAGTTGAAATCAGCCATGCATATGATGAGTATGGCATTGGGCTGAATGGTAAGTGATTCTAGTAAATTCAGGTACGAGAACTGGATTCCCTGGTTCATGGTGGGGGACAGTAATTGCATGGATATGGTAAGGGATTTTTCCTATGGTTAGTTACAGATGGAGTAACTTAAGTCTATCATATTGTTTGACCAGTCTTCAGGTGTACTTATCCTTTATGTAGATGGATACACCTCCACCTTTTGTCCTTTCATGTGTAGTGGGTGGTCAGAATGTGTGAAAGGCATTATAGCCTTGCACTGGCAGGGTGCACTCTGTGGCTTTGAACCATATCTCAGTAACTGCACAGACGGCAGCATTCTCCAAGGTGAGGAGGGCTTCCAGGGATTGTAGTTTATTGTTGAGACTCCTAGCATTGAGCTATAATACCTTTACCTTATCCTGAGTAAATTTTGCTATGTTGGAAGGTTTGTTTGTTTGGTAATGCCAAAAAAGGCACTATAGGGGTGGATAATATTCTGGCCAATATCCAAAAGCTTAGTGGCAACAGGTGTAGACCATCCCTGGCAAAGTAATGTGGCCAGTCAATCACATTCTTCGAGGCTGAGAAATATTAGACCCCTTTGGAATGACACCAGTAGCTAAGCCAATTGTTAAAGTCAATTATTTTCTGTTGGTATTGTTGTATCATTCTTGGAGATTGTAGAATACTGCTCAATGCTAGACTCATACCTGCCTGTGACACATATTCTAAGAGCTCAATCATGTCTCCCTTCATATAGTCCAGGAGGTATATTTGCCCACATGAAGTATAACTGAGTCATACTGGTACCTGGGGTTTAGTGACCTGAGTGCTTCTGTGATCTGGTGAATTCTGGCCCCTGACAGACGACTAACTGTAACCTTCTCCTTATCCAGCCTGGTGAGAGGAACATCAGTGTGTCACACAATGGAGTCTTCTATGACCAAAATATTGGGTTGTGTGATGTTCACCTTATGGGCTTGGTAGTCGAGACACTATGAAATGTAGTTTTATGTGCTGTGGTTCAGGTTGTCTTGTTTGAGTGCATGCAGAGTTTCTGAAGACTGCATCTGGGAGGCCTTTGAGGTTTAGGTAAGTTACATGTGAGCACCTCTGCATATTTAGATCTACGGGTCTGGTTCTTAATAAGTGTGGTGAGTGGTTGTGTGTGTGTCAAAGGCAACCAGTTTGGCTTTTTTATGTCTGTATGTCAGTCTTTACTCCAGTGACACTGTGTAACTACATCTCTCACAAAACTGTATTCCTCTGTTTTAGAATTAAGTAGTTGTCTACAGCTAACCTATGTGTCAATGCTGCTCAGCTTACAACGGGAGGAGGGATGGGTGTTTACATAGTGTAATCTACAGCTAACCTATGTGTCAATGCTGCTCAGCTTACAACGGGAAGAGAGATTGGTGTTTACATAGTGTAATCTACAGCTAACCTATGTGGCAATTCTGCTCAGCTTACAACGGGAGGAGGGATGGGTGTTTACATAGTGTAATCTACAGCTAACCTATGTGTCAATGCTGCTCAGCTTACAATGGGATGAGAGATGGGTGTTTACATAGTGTAATCTATAGCTAACCTATGTGGCAATTCTGCTCAGCTTACAACGGGATGAGAGATGGGTGTTTACATAGTGTAATCTACAGCTAACCTATGTGTCAGTGCTGCTCAGCTTACAACGGGATGAGAGACGGGTGTTTACATAGTGTAATCTACAGCTTACCTATGTGCAATCCTGCTCAGCTTGCAAACTAGTTGCTTCTTGAGTGGTGCATGACATGAACATTTCAGAGGTATTTTTTACAGGGAAAGGTATAACTTCTAGTGATTGAGTATATACAGGGCACCACTAACTGCCGCTGTACGAAGCTCAGCATTGTGCAAACACAAGGCTTATATACAATCAGAAAAAAGCAAGTTTTAAACTAGGTAGGCCCACAGGCCAGTCAGGTAAGCACACTATAGATTTTCCACCAGCAATCCCATAAGTGAAATCAGCCCTCTCCTGCCACAAGAGTACAGACTCTGACCATCTTAATGTAAAATGACTGGTTTGGAGCTCAGCTAGTATGGAACCACAAATATAGATGCCTAAAAACAGTGAAAACAGCAGATGCAATTTATTTAGAGTACTATAACTGCAGAACAGCAACCCTTACAGCACTGGAAAAATGTAATTTATCACTTTATGTAAGTGCAGGAAAACCAATAAATAGCACAGAAATCTTTGAGAATGCAATGAAAACTAGCAATGCACATGCAAAAAATAATACTTAATTTCATTTTTTCTTGCCAAGGACAGCTTCAGAGTTAAGCAAAATCTCTCAAATTCTCTGATGTCGTTGCCAAACGATAAGCAGCTGAGAATAACCGAGCCAGAAAGTAGTGGTAGGAAGCACACTATGGGTCAGATGAAAAGAGGATATCCGAGTAGAAGCCAAAGTAGTCCCAAATGCAGAAAAGGTCAAGGAGAACAGGTTATAGTGGTCTGGTCATATGTGCAGGAAAACAAGATAATTGTGGAGAGACAAGAAGATGATGAGAAGATGGAGGCATCTAGCCAAGAGATGGATGGATTGCATGAGCGAAGACTGGCAATAGTCAGGCATGACTATCGAAGACGGTAGAAGAGTGACTCTAAAGCAAGAGAAGTGGGGACAGTTAATTCTACATGCCTACATATATAAAAATGTGAAAAATGGATAGATGCTGATTTTTATTTTTGGGGTTGATTGTTTTAGCTCTGAAAGTGCAAGGGTGTTTTCATGCAGAAATGAGCGTTTTATGTGTATTAGTGTTGTTCAGTGATGGAATTCTACCAAATGATCATTAATTTATGACCAGTTTGATTGAATTTATTTCTCTGTTTATTTATTTTGACTTTGTTAACTGGGGTAGAACACTAATCCCATTGTACCTGTTTCAGTCTCCGACCAGGGTAAACACAATACATGACATTATACACAAAGTGAAAGACAAAATGTAATATGTACTTGTATTATATACAAAGTGAATACCAAAGTTGGATTGAGGGTAGACAATAGATACATAATATAATATATACAGAGTGACTCACAAATTAAAATGTATACATGCATTATACACAGAGTGGATATGAAAGCTAGCATGCTGAAAGGATAGAAATGAAAAGCAGACTCAGAGGGACGTAGGGTAGGAAGAGGTGAAGTTTTAGATCAGAGAGAGACAGAAGTTGTATTTTCTTGAGTCTTGTTATGGGGTTTTAGTTCTGGTCTAAAAGTGGGTAAGAAGAAGGATCTTTAAAAAAATCAGGGGAAGATTCCCACAGTTTGAGGCCTAGGACTGAAAAATATGGTGGTTCAAAGTATGGATACAGTATATCTGAAAAATATGGTCTGCACAATGAAGTCTTGTTTGAGGGGTTTAGATTTACTTAATATCGCTGTACTTATTTTATTTTATATTATGTTGAGTTAAGAGGTCTTCTAACCCGAGCTTGAATTAAATCAATCCAGAGGCTGTTTTAGACTCACAGAGTGAGAACAGAGAACTAAGATGCAAATTTATTTATTTATTTATTTGTTTAAATTTGTTGACCGGGAGTAAGATGCAAATTAAAGGGAACATGAAGAAATAACACTGAGGAAGGTCTTCGTTTTAATTCTTGATATGGGTGCCAGAATAACTGCCAGGCTGCAAGGTGGTGGGTAATATTTATTTATTTGTATTCACTTATTTTACTGCCCAGGAATGTCCATCTGATAGAGACAGTCTTCAGGTGAGTATGGAAAGAAAAACTATGCAAGACTGCTGTCAAGATGCACAAATAATTACATTTATTGGTTTAGGAATACACAGATAATTATGTGTGACAGAAGTATGGATATACTGTGAACCTATGTAAGGCAATGCACCAGAACTCAGGTCATAAACAGCACAAGATAAAGAAGTAGCTGAGATAACAGTGGATCCCAAGCACCAGCAGGGACTATAGTCTAGAAGTGAGTTAGTATGGCACAGTTTAAAATATTGCCAAGGTGCTTCTCACAATTTTATTTGTAGAGAAGAATTACAGAGAAAGTTATAAAAGCAAAGAGAGTGCAATATAACAGGACAGCAGAGAAGGAGTTGAGCTGTACAAACACATGTAACATAAGTGAGGATAAGATAGCAAGCAAGGGATCGAAGGTGGTAATGTGTGGGGGCATAGGGTAGGTGGTAATGTGTGGGGGCATAGTGTAGATTCTGATGTGTGGAGGCATAGGGTAGGTGGTGATGTGTGGGGGGATAGGGTAGGTGGTGATATGTGGGGGCCTAGGGTAGGTGCTGATGTATGGGACCATAGGGTAGGTGCTGATGTGTTAGGGCATAGGGTAGGTACTGATGTGTGGGGGCATAGAGTAGGTGGTAATGTGTGGAGGTATAGGGTAGGTGCTGGTGTGTGGTGGCATAGGCTAGGTGGTGATGTGTGGAGGCATAGGGTACGTGATGATGTGTTAGGGCACAGGGCAGGTGGTGATGTGTGGGGTCATAGGGTAGGTGGCGATGTGTGGGGGCACAGATTAGGTGGTGATGTGTGGGGCATAGGGTATATGATGATGTGTTGGGGTACAAGGTAGGTGGTGATGTGTGTGGGGGCATAGGGTAGGTGGCGATGTATGGGGGCACAGGGTAGGTGGTGATGTGTGGGGGCACAGGGTAGGTGGTGATGTGTGGGGCACAAGGTAGGTGGTAATGTGTGGAGCCATAGGGTAGGTGCTGATGTGTGGGGGCACAGGGTAAGTGCTGATGTGTGGAGGTATGGGGTAGGTGAATACTAATAATCAAGGAAATACTGAAAAGCAAATATAATAGATGGAAGAACAATGCTTTTATAATGCATATTTCAGAAAGAAGTGAGTAGGACGTAGACTAAATGAAGATTGTATGTGTATTACCAGATGACTGAATTAAGAAGATATAAGTTGTTGACATATTTAATATGGAAAAGTATTATGAAGTTTTGATTATCTCATGAAGGATGTGTGTGTGTGTGTGTGTGTGTGTGTGTGTGTGTGTGTGTGTGTGTGTGTGTGTGTGTGTGTGTGTGTGTGTGTGTGTGTGTGTGTGTACATATGTATGCGTACATTATATACATTTTGTACGTAATGTATATTTGCTTGCACGTATATGTCTGGGCATGCATGTATCTTTAGCTGCTACTTTTACAGTTTAATTCTTGAATGGAATGAAAGCACTTAAATGAGATTGTTTTTAAACATTAAACCTGGTATGCTGCCCAAGTGACGTGGTACGGCGTTCTTTTTTTATTTTTTACTTTCCAAGAAATGAAATGTTATTTGTGCGAATCTGGAAAATATATCATTTGGATATGTGTGCATTATTACATATTACAGTATAATACATTATCATTTTAGTATATTACAGTTTGATATATAGACACTGAATACTCGATTTCTGTCATTGTAAAGAATACTTTTTGCTTAACATTCTACACCTTTCAAAACTGGGGAGAAAGACAAACAACAGTGGAGTGCTCTCATATATTTACAATATTGTTCGAGTAACAGGTTTTACATTTGCATGCAATTTGTGATCACTGTGAAGTCTGACTCTTTAATATTTTTATTTTTTTTTAGTGACTGCTGAAAGCTTCACAATTTGCCAGGAAAAAAGAATATAAAGTTAACACATGGAACGCATCATCCAAAAGTCTGATTTCCTTTGCTGCAGACTTTTCATTTCAAAGCTCCTGTACTTGCATTAGCCATTACACACACAACACATTGCTCCTTTCTTCTTCCTGCCAGTCTGTGTGCCTGACAATCTCTACACATATAGTCTAAACTTGAAATGTTTGAGAAAGAATGACAGTGCAGTGAGAATATCAACTCGACCATGACAACAGAAACACACAGAATTATTAAAGCTAATTAAATTGCTTTTTTAGATAAATACCAGTCTTGCTAACCTGTTAGAAATCATTTCTTGCTTACCCTAATTCTAATTACCCAAAAATAACGTAAATATGCTTGTAGTATATAAAACATATAAATGTAAATTATCCAGTGTCTTACCAGAGAATAAAGTGAGTAGCAAAAACCACAGGCTCTTCATGCTTCTGAAGCAGTGTGCTGTTAAATAACTGAAACGCTTCTTTCTTTCTACAACTGATATGAAAGAGTACAGAAATTTTGGTTCCCTTTTATAATTTCACGTCATTGCACTGAAAGAACCTCCTTTTTCACATACAAATTCTGAGCTTATTAAATACTGCTCTGATAAGGAGGCACATTCAGTTGTATTTTAGTCTACTAAGAGCAGCGTATAGAGATAACAAGATTCTTTATCGCTTTGCCACATTTTTTGCCTAACTGATGCTGTTTGGTTACTGTTCACGTGTAAATGAGCACAATGTGACTTTTCACATGGTAGAAAGAATTATAAGAAAGTTTGCTAGCATGCAAGTATGTCATTTATAACTCTTATCTTGAAAATGCTGAGTTATTCGCAGTGTCCAGAATTCAAAGACAAAGTTACAGAAGAGTAAATCACTACTCAGAAGGAGATGATTACAATAAAGTGAAAAGTGATATTCAGAATCACACATAAGGTTCTGTGATGAACATCGCAATTCCAAGGAAAGTAGGATGGAGCCTAGATGGTCAGCTAAGTACAGCACTTTTTCTGAGATCTATAAAATAATGGACAGGAATTAAACTAATATATATGCTTACATTTTATAAAATATAGGTACATACAAAAAAGGTGTTGTAGCCCTCCTAATTGCAGACATTAAGGCAGTTACATGCAAAAAAAAAGTCACATGCTTCATTACTATGGCGACAAGAACATGTGTAAGATGGTCCTGGAGGCCACTGTCAAACAGTACCTCTCAGAATCTTTTGCTGACAGTTCTTAGGATGAATAAACACACTTAAATGTGATTATGATACTGTAGATAGCTGCACTAAGATAGTGGCCTCAGGTCCAGTCCAGTCTGCAGATTTTGGCTATATAAAAGCTTTTATAAAGATAGCCGCAGTGGTGCAGCAGTTAGCGTTGTCGCCTCACAGCAAGAGGTTCTCCCGTTCGATTCTCAGCTGGAGTGCCTTCTGTGTGGAGTCTGTATGTCCTCCCCGCGGTCAAGTGACATTAAAGACATGCAGGTAGGTGCAAGCGTGAATGGGCGTGCCTTCTTTGAAGGTTGGACGTTGAGCTGGCAACTGGGCGCCATAAAAATCCACTGCCAATCATAAGCGGACCGGAGTTCCACTGTGGCGACCCCTAACCGGGAAAAGCCGAAAGTCTTTAGAAGCTTTTATAACTGTAAGAATCTTGAGCAAGAAAAGCTTCTAGGAATCATCTGTCTTTTATGAGGTGAATAAAAGTTGTAAACAACTAGATTTAAAAAAGTAATGTCTTTTGGCTTTTCTCAGTTAGGGGTCGCCACAGTGGAACTCTGGTCCGCTAATTATTGGTTGTGAATTTTTACAGTGCCGAGGTGCCAGCCCGACGCCCAACCTTCAAAGAAGGCACACCCATTCATGCACGCACCTACCTGCATGTCTTTAAACGTCACTTGACCATGGGAAGGACATGCAGACTCCACACAGAAGGTGCTCCAGCCAAGAATCGAATGGGAGAACCTCTTGCTGTGAGGTGACAACCCTATCCGCTGCACCACTGT